>NW_006800237.1:734992-771799 GCF_000485575.1 Poecilia formosa
CATTAAAAGTGTCAGTACTTACAAAACAATGCTTATGCACATCCTGTCAAATAAAGTGTTACCAAAATATGACTACTACTTATATTTTGGAAATGGTTACTTGTTGCCAGATGAGTAGATTTTTTTCTCTCTCTCTCTTTCTTACAGCAGTGCACGTTTTGGAAACTGGCACAAAAATAAGTCTCCAACAGAATATCGCTGTGGTCCTCGCTTGATTGTTTTTGTGGTTGGAGGGGTGTCACACTCAGAGATGCGTTCTGCTTATGAAGTCACTCGAAGCACTGATGGAAAATGGGAAGTGCTTATTGGTGAGAGAAGTTTTTAGTTTTTCAGTTGTAATTCTCAAAGCTCTTTCTGCAATAAAGTTCCCAGTTTTTTCTAATTATCAATGTTTACATTTTGTGTCTTGACAGGATCATCTCACATCTTGACTCCAACCACCTTCCTTAATGACTTGAAGGGTCTGGAATAAATTTCCAATTTATATCTTAGTCCCTAAGTAGGTAAAAGCACAAGGAATAAAGGAAAAGTTTTTCATTTGACTGGTTTCTGGTATGCTGTTTTTTTTTAATGTATTAACTTAATTTGAATATGAAGAGAACCTATAGATGTAACTGTGGAAGGAAATGGCCTATTCTATAATTCACTCTTATTTTATTGTGGATGTAGTTTTGCCTGGATTAGATGCTTATGTTCTAGTGACTAGATATGTAATATTTATATAGATGCATGTATTTTGATTAACCTATTACCAACCAAAAATCCTGTTTGATTTGCCAAGATGGTTACTTGTATATCACATGATGCAATTAGTGAAATTGTGACTTACTGAGATGACAGTTAAAGTAAAAGATTGAAGGCTGCTAGGTTTTTTTTTTCATATGTAGGTAATTGTATCTTAGAATCTCAACTGCTGTAATGAAATATTTTTGAAGTATTGCATGACTAAATTAATATATTGCTGGGTGTTTTCTGTCTCTATTCAATAAAAATAAAACCTTCAGATGTTTGTTTTTCCTTTAGTTCCTGGACATTTAAGATGATCTGAAGTTAGCCAAAATCCTTTGAGTAATATTTTCAGTTTTTGACCATGTGAGTAAAAGTAATATAATTTCAATATTTAATAGCCTGTTCAATACTTTCTGTTTTCATAACATAGTCTATTGACATCTGCTTGGAATTTGGGAAATAAAACCTGCAAAAATGGACAGAAGGACAAAAGGTATTTTGTACACTTCACATGTCAGTTTTATTGGTCTGACAGGCCAGTATCATAATACTGATTTTAATTGCTTCCACTGGAGCAAACATCAAGTTTAAGTAAAGTGGTGGGTCAAAATGAAGAACGTGTACATCGCTCATGAAAAGAGATCATCCTTCTCTATGGTCAGGATTATGTTTTTATCCAGGATTATAAATGGTGATATTAAGAAGGGAGGGCTAGCTTGTCTCTTAATGACTGGTTAATACTCAGGACTCAGAACCACTTTACTGTGTCATGTTCAGCAAGCATTTAGAGGAGCATCGGTTGGAATCTTTTTTTGAATAGCAGTTTGTTATACATATAGTTTATTGCAATCACATTTTTACCTCCTTTTAATTTTTACAAGATGACATCTGCTGGAGTCAAGTTAAAATCGGAAGCTGCTGATACTGAGGTAAGACATCTGTGGCAATACAAGTATAATTTACTTGTGTGTTAGCGATGGTTTTTTTTATTAGACTTTCTGCAAAATTCTTAAGTTTTTAGTTCAAACCTTTTTTATTTTGATTATGTTGCCACTTAATGTTTGTCTTCGACTTTCTCTTTGGAGCTGGACTGACTAATAACTGGGAGAATAACTTTTAAATCCTTGTTAGTTTTTGAATTGACTAATATCTTTTCTCCTGGCTTTTCCCAAAGAATTAACCATTTTTATACTCTTCCATGCATTAGACAGTAAACAAAGAACATTTTATTTACAGCTCTCATCATTCATTTAACTACCAGGACATAGACTAGAACATATAAAGAATTGAATATGTGGACCTGCTTTGGTTTTGAGTTGAATTACTGACTACTACTGACTTACTCTTTTCAAAAATTGTTTCTTGCTTTTCTAGGCATCAGACAGTAAAAATGACCTTGGTGCAAACCCTTTGAGCTCTGTGACACAGAGTAGTGCAGATGTCGACAGAAAGCGTCTAGTGGCTTCTGTAAATCAGTTACAAGTTCCTTCTCAGTGTCAACGCTCCAATTCTTTAAGGGTCTGTTCTAATAAATGATTAGTGTAAATATATTAAATTTCCACTATTCTTCTTTAATGTTGCATAATTGAATGTTCATATTGACATTTTCCCCCCAATCTTTTCACATAAATAAAAAAGGAAGAATCACCTGAAGAACAGCAAAAGTTTCTCGGTATGATCGCTCATGGCCAGCGCGGACGTATAGAAGACCAGCGCTGCGTTTTGAGTCCTAGCGCAGGTACTCCCCGTCTACCCAAACTTTCAATCCTTTCTCAAATACATGAAACAATACTGAAAAAGAGCAAAGCCTTTCAATATTAATTTTAATACAGATATATAGATACACATATATGACGGTGTTTAGAAAAACTGTTTCTGTTTAATTTTATCATCAGATCGGGATTTTTTTTTAAACCTTTTGACACAAGCTCAAAGTGGAAGGCTGGATGACCAGCGAGTATCACTTTCATCATTACCAGTATCACAGAATGAAAATGGTGACAATAAAGGAGACTCAAGCTGCTTGTTTCAGATGGTCTCAAAAGTCCAGGTTAGTTACTTTTTGCTTTCTGTGAAAAAAATATTTTCACCATTGTTATTAAAAAATCACCACCACATGTTCTCATTGTTTGGACAGAGTATTACCCAACAGGTTTAATGGTGTTTGTTTATTTACTTATTTATTTTTTTAAAGGAAAAATCTATGTTTTTATTGTGGCTATGAAACCTAAAATTCTGTCAAATTTTTTAAAAAATAATTCCTGCTGTAACTTCAGGGTTCCAGGATGGATGACCAAAGGTGTTGCCTGCCTCAGCATCAAAGCCCACAGGCCCTTATTTATGAAAATAATACAAAATTATCACCTGCTTTGGGTCCAGAGCGCTCAGCCTCCTTCAGCACAAACTCACATGTAAATCCAAAGACTAAAGAGAAACAACGAAGTGCGTTAAATGTTAATCCTCAAGGATTGCCCAGTTCCAAACTCACTCTAAGCACAATGCCACAAGGTCAGAGCCAGAATTCTTCTTTGACTTAATAACCCTTTTTGATCAGATATGTTGATGTAATCGAGTACATGTTTAATGTTAAAATCTGGGTTTCATTTTTTCTTTACTAGATGATGAAAAACTCTTCAGTTTGGTCGCAAACTCCCAGGCAAGACGACTCGATGACCAGCGTATGTTTCTTCCATCATTACCAGGAATACAGAACGGAGGCACCACATCAACAGTAACTCCTGCTGAAATGGATGCAAGATATTTATGCTATTTAGTTTCAAGAGTCCAGGTTGGCGACACGTTTGATCAATTGAAGTTATGTGTTTCACATATATTTGCCTTTTTACTGGCAAATAATATGCATTATAGTCTAGATTTAACATTTATTTTTAAATATATTTTCCTATTATAGGGCTCAAGGATGGATGAACAAAGATGTTCAGCACCCCAAATCCTAAAAAATTTGAACACCCCTTCAACTGAGTGCAAAAACCTAATAAATGATGCATCTGATAAACCTCCTGAGAGTTCAGCTATCTTTAATGGTCCTCAACACTGGCAGGTGAGAGACCTTTTTGCAAAATATATTGCTTATAGTTTTAGCAATAAATCCGTATTTTGTTTTGAAGCAATGACAAAACGGAACAGGTCTCTGATCTGTTGACATCAACAGGTCAGGGGTCAGATAAGAGGCCTATGCTTTTTCTTGTCTTTTCCTAATATAGGATTTATCTGCAGCTGAGCAGGAGCAATTTTTTGATATGATAAGACATTCTCAAAGTGCGCGAATGGAAGACCAACGATGCTATTTACAACCTTGCCACAGTACAGCTACCACTCCAGTGCACAATGGCGGCCCTTTGAATAATGGGCTCATGGGTAAGAAAAACACACAGGACAAAATATTTCAAATCTAATTCTATCTTTGAGATGTCAGAAATAACTTAAATGTTCTCAATAGGGTCAAAACCTATTGCATTCGTCAACAGTAAGAACCCCAGTCAGACATTGTTACAAGATCAACATTCTCCAGGGACAAGTCGAATATCTGAAGCAAAGAAAAATGTAAGAAATCCAAATACTGGTTTCCCAGTATGATGCAAGTTGGGTATAAATTATTGGATAGGTAAACTAAAAAATGGCAAAGGTTGCTAAATGAAATTTATGATTTCTTTGTTTTTGTTTCACAAAATTTAACAGCTCAGCTTTATAGCTATACATTGAGAGTTTATACAGTTTTCTTTGTATATAAAAATAATGTATTTCATCAGTTGTTTTATGTCAAGAAGCATATTGACCCATTATTTTAAAAGCTGTATTTGTATTTGTTAGTATTTAGCAGTGTCTATAAACTAATGTTTTAATGGTACAGTATATGACTAGAATTTTGTGGAATTTATTCCTTCCCTAGGCATCACCACCATATATTATTGTGAATGAAGGAACACCTGCTACATCAAGGAAGTCCTTTCGCAGGAGTTCCTCTCAGCCCCAAATTTTTGATGCAGAATCAAGCTCTACTTTGGCCTTACCCAAGTCTGCTTCATTTACTCCTGAGACTGAATTCAGGATGGATCAAAACTCTCAGGCACAGGTAGAAACAAAACTGGAGATACAACTGAATTTTAATTTTTCTAGAAATATAGATAAACATTTATCAGAGTCATAAGAACTGGTCAAAATCCCTATGGAATTTCTGATCTACTCCCATCTACAGGAATACAGTTCTGAATATTTTCAATGATGTACATTCACATGCGGAGTCCTTGAAGGGATGCAGCAAATGAATTTATGGCAGAATTAATTTCAGCTATTATTTTTGTGTTGACGTTTTTGCTTTCTCCAATAGATGACATTGAAAGTATCACTGAGTGTAACACCACAGCCAGTAAGTGCCACCACAAACTATGAATGTTTTGACTTTGCACAAATAAAAAAAAAATCCTGAGGCACTTCTTTGTCTTCTTGTCTGTTTCAGGGAATAAAGAATGACTATCAAGTACCAGAAGTCTTTCTTACTCTTGGTGCTCCAGGAGACAACGTTGTGATTCCTCTTAGTCCAGTATTTGGAAGACCACCATCTTTGGACTTAAACCTAGTCCCCAAAAAAGATGCTAAATCTAGGCATAACTCTCCAAGAATGGCAAGTCCAAGGAAAGCACATTCACGGCCATCATCTCCCTACCGGGAAGAAGAGCGTCCTATAACTGCAGGCCCAAATCAGAAGGAGAAACTTTTGACCTGTTCTGTCAGTCCAAATAAAGAATGCTTCTTTATGAAAAAGAACATACACTCTGCCCAGATGCACAAAGGGACAGATCTAGGAAGAGAGAAATGTCAAGGTGTTCATAAAAAAGGAAGAGAGAGAGTAGAGCAAGGAAAGGGAGTTGGAAAGAAAGATAATAAATAAGTCTGATTGTACACTATCTGTACATAAAAATAATAGTTAAATATAAAATGTCAGAAAAAAAGTTACACTTTGAATGTAGTTTTTTTTTCAAGGGTTTGTTGGCTCCACTGCCCTTTATTTGAAAGCAGGTCAACAGGAAGGAGGGTAATGAGAGGGAGAAGGACGACATGCAGCAAATGTTGCCTGTCCAGGAATTGAACTACCACCACGAGTACTAGGGCCTCCATACGTGGGTCATGCTTTGTCCCTGTGCCACCACAGCACCCCCTAGAATGTAGTTTTTGTTTGCTTTGTCTTTAAATGGTCAAATAATGTACAAGCCTCTGTTAAATTATTTATTTTAGGGGTGCTGTGGCGGTGCAGCGGTTAAGCACAACACACATACAGGGGGCCTTAGCTCTCAGCATGGCTGTTGCAGGTTCAATTCCTGGCCTGGTGACCCTTACCACATGTCTTCCCCCTTCTCTCATTACCCACTTTCCTGTCAATTCACTGTCAAATAAAGGCTGCTAGAACCATTAAAACCTTTTTATTTATTTTTTTTAATATTGATTTTATGAGATGTTTGTAATTAAAAACTTATATAAAGTATATATACTTTATATATAACAACTTTTGTTGTAGCTTGTCTTTTGAGTTGTAGTGTAGAAATCATTGTTTTTCTGCCATGTTTTCACTGTAAACAAGTACATTTTCCTTTTTTGTATATTAAAGGAATAAAAACGGTTGTGACATGTTGAAAGTTAAATGACTACATCAAAAAAAAAAAAAAAATTAAAACTTGTGAAAAACAAACTTGGTACATTTTTGTTGTTTGAAATAAATGCGAAATTTGCCACAGCCAGTAGTGCAAAAGAAGTGACCCGTGATTATATTTCAGTGAAAATGAGAATATTTTTAGCGAGTTTTACTTGCATTATAATTTTGATGGATCAAGTTTTGAATGTATTGATCTGTACTTGCATAGCGCTTTATCAAGTTCAGACGTTCACAAAGCGCTTAGTAACTACATTTATTCGTTGACCCGTTAAAGCACAAGCCTGAGGAAATATTCGGAAAATTCCAAGGGCACCTGATCGAAAGGGGGTCCCCACAAAAAAGGAAAAACGTTTATATAAGACTTTTTTTAATTTTTTTACATGTTTGTTATTACAGGCCGGATAATTTTTACAGTAAACCAAACAATTTTTGGTAGTAAAAATTAAATGATACCACTCTCAAACCAAGAAGCAAACATTCATATTTACTGAACCACCCCCCTGCATCTGCATGAAATGGTTTGTTCCTGCTTAGCGCTCTTGACGCTAACGGTATTCAGCAACAGATGACAATAACGATTGTGACCAAGAAAAGTCAGGTTTTTGAAAAAAAAGAGGAAAAAAGAGAAGACTGAAAAGAAAGGGTGCTAATTTGTAACCCACCTTTTCTCCATGACAGGTTGGTAGACTGTAGTGAGTGATTATCAACCTTATAGCTTAGTTAGCTAAAAGGTAACTAAGTTTTTAGCTAACTAAGCTAAAAGCTTAAGCCCCTTTCGTGCTGCAAGGCCCGCCACGGACCTTGCAGTGTGAAAGGGGCTTTAGTTACCTGTTAGCCTATATTTCACCACCATTTAATCAGTGAAGGAAAAATATTTACCAATATATTCATATACTTAACTTGTCCCTGTAACTTTTACCAATTTAACAGATGAGTCAGTCAGCTGCAGACCTAACATCCCATACCAGCATAACTCCTCCTCCCTGTCCCGTTGAAAAAGGTGAGCAACACTGTGTTCAATGGCATGCTAGTTGGCATCATTCCAGGGAGTCTATGGGGATTCTCTGTCTCTTTGCTCTTTTTACAATTGCAGATCAAAACTGAAATATTTGTTGCTGACAGAAATTCAAAAAATCTTTGTAAAATGAAAATATACATCCACCACCTGTCTGGAATGGAGGCTGAGCGGTTTGAACAGCTAGTATCCTATGTGAACTTTACAGATAATTCACAGATGCTGCCACTTTTCCTCCTAACTTATTTCTTCTCGTTCTTTTTAAATGAAATTAACCAAATTTAACTATGTAGCATTTTCTGAGAAGTCTGTGTTACTGTATGTGGTGGTGAGGCAAAGTTTCTTAGAAAGAGTTTCCAACAGTGGAGCTCAAAATAGTTGATTTTGTCCAAACTTTGCATATAACTCCATGGCATAGGTTTCACATTATATATTTAATATGGTAATGGTTGGCGGAAGTGGAGGGGGCCTATTGACAAAAGTGTGAAAATAGATATGTTGTAATGTTTAAGGATCTGAGTTTTTTTTATTTTATTTGAATTACACTAGGTAAGGTAAGGTCATTTTATTTATATAACACATTTTCAGCAACAAGGAAATTCAAAGTGCTTGATCACTCATTAAGCTGAATGATCTCAATGTTGAATGTTTTTAATGTCTTTTGCTTTTAACAAGAATAGCAAGTTTATTCACTCTGGAGGACATAGTCCTGCGAAAATCTTGCATCTTCATAGATGTAAGATTTTCACTTGTAGTTTGCTAGTTGTTACCTGTTCATTGTTAAAACTTCACATATGTCAGATGGCCATTGCAGCATGTGTTTTAAGGTATTTTATTTAGTGGCTTAGAAAAAAGTTAGCCAAGACAATTTTTCAAAAGTGAAAAAAATTCAATTAATATATCTTCAGCACACTTATTAGAATGTAAAAATCTAATCTGACAATGCATTTATTCAATAGAAAATAGGGGTACAATTCATGTTCTTTCCTGTCATCTCAGTGACAAATCGTCCATTGTTTTAGGCCTCCATGGTTTTCTGAGTGGAGTTTTCCAGCATTGGTTTTCTTTGCATACTTTCTTTTCCACTCTATCCAAAAACATCCACATTAGGTTAAGTAGAGACTCCATTAACCTTAAATGTGAACGTGTATATTGATAGATTTGTGTCTTGTGTGATACTATTTTGATCTGTCACCTGATGACAGTTGCTATGAGCGCACCCGCCCCATGACTGACAGGACAAAGCAGGTTTGGAAAACGGATGACTGGATTTAGAGTGTTTCATTAGCACACTGTCACCTAAATGTCTCAATCATAAGCCTGTCTGGCTTAATCCTCTTCAGTGAGGATAAATAGCTAATTTAATATACCATTATCCAGGTTGAGATTTTAGGGGACCATTCAAATGTCACAGCTATACAGTTGCAGTGGATGTAAATCTTTCAGCTGTCTGAAATAAAATAGGCCTGCAAACCATTCCGTACAAGTTGAGGAAGGATAATGTATCATCTTGGAATGGAGAGGAAGAACAGTTGCCTTCTAGGTTGGGCTGACACCCAAAATAAGAGTTGTGCCAGTACACAAGATTTTTAAGATGCTGCAGTTGTAACAGTATCATGAATGATGACTGAATTCAAGGTTTGGATAGTAAAAACAAATTAAAAACAACTCTGAAAAAGAAACCACTCCTTTGTACTTACTTTAATTCACAATTTAGGATAGACTGAAGTAAAGTTGTCTTTTGTAATATAGTATTTTTACCTAAATATCTGAAAATGTCATCAATGCTATCTCAACACAGAGCTGGGCCATGATAGAAATGGATCTGTCATAACAAGAAATAAATAAATAAATAAAATATTTTTTTTTTAAACACAAAGTATATGTTCCATATGGTAAAATTTTAAAAATAGGTTGCTAGTTTTTTTTTTAAGTCTTATGTCCTTGACTGTTAAATTAATATTATTTTAATCATTCTCTTGGTTAGCATGTCATAATGCAGGTGAAAAAACAAGCATCTGTTTTTTAAAGTGCAGATGGGAATAGACAGATGATTCTGAGTAACCTTCTTCACATGATATTTTTAAGAATGAGCTTGTGTACCAAGGTGTTAAACTGCGATAAAATATGAGAAACATGTCTTCTGAAGAGGAGCCTGAGACGAAAGTGTTAAATTTCACTTTGACAGGTACACTGAGAACCTGAGGAAACCTCTTTTAGACCTGACAAATTCCTAGCCTGCAGCTAGTTACTATGTTAAAACAAAATCTATTTCACTTTAACATAATCTTATCTGTAGTTTTTTTTTTTTTAACATTACATGTTACAGGAATAAATGTAGTTTTATGATATTGCTTTCATAAATTGAACTATCCAAAGAGATACTACTAACATTTCTCATGGCCTTTGCTGTTATGTACAACTTAGCAAAGTAATTAAAGTAGGGTTATATTGAATGTGCACAGGATGGTGTTCTGGAAGAAAGGGCAACCACTGTTACATGATACTGGCTAAGGCAGAAATTGCCTTTAAGCCAAATGCTTTGATGGTCCCTCTTCGACAGTTGTCTTTAAGAGTGCTTAAGCCGATGCCTAAAATATCTTGGCAAACTGATCCATGACTTCTTAGTCGAAGTGTTTATTTGAATGAGTCCAGCAACTGCTTCTGTGCTTCTTGCAGTGCCATGAACATGTTCTGGAAGTTGAAACAAGCCTTCATTGACAGCAGGGATAATTATCCTGCTACATTCACAAGCCATTTTAAATTTTGCCAAGCACCTTTTAATGCATTGTTCAAAATGCTTAAGTCATAGGAGCGGTTTCATATTGAAGGAAAAGAACAATCAATTCTTTAAAAAGAAGAGCTCTAAAGATGGAACAAAAGTTCCTTATTTGGCCCAAATTTAGTATAAACAAACACACAAAAAAACAAAACAAAAGCAAGGTGAATAGAATACTTTATTTTGCAGATGTTACAACATAATTTTCATATTTTATGAAGTCTGTTGAGTGGTCCATCAGATGTTTTTTTTCTTACTCAGCAGCATCAGACTGAAATGAGAAAAGAAAAAAGAATGATGTTTATTTGACAATATTCATATCAGTTTACAACACTTGGGCCATTACTTGTATGTGGCTGACATGGCCTTTGATGTGGGCCAGGCTACTTTTCAAATAAACCAGTCAACACTGTATGAATGGGCTCTGTTGGCAACAAGATCTGGTCATAAATTTAGAGCACAGTTGGGATTCCCATTGAGTTATAGTGACTTCCACATTGCTTAACTCTCAGAGCACTTAAGCCAACAAGCAGCTAGAAGTGCAGTAGCTGAAGTCCTGCAATGACTACTGGATTACAATAAGCCAATTGTCATTCCAGAACAGTGTCTCACTTTTCCAGGCATTCACTGACTCAATAAGCCTCAATAAGCAATAACATAAAGTAAAACATTAGCATGTTAACATTTTATTGCTTGTAAATCATGGTGATATGTAGGATAATTCTTTATAATAAAAATGTGAACACTACATACTACTTCAGGTGTCCTGAAAAAAGTCATATTGAGCTATATTGTCCTGTTAGCCGAATTCCACTCACTGAGTTATATTGACATATTGTAGATTATTGCAATATGTCACAATATGGTTCTAATGTGTAATTAACTGAGAGTATTGTCCAAATAGGTACCTTTCCAACATCACGGCTCTTGGCTCTGAGCTTGTTGACCTGAGACTCAGCGATGTCAGCACGCTCCTGAGCCTCCTCCATCTCATGCTGGACTTTCCTGAGTCTGGACATGTGGGTGTTGGCCTGCTCCTCCTAAAAAATAAAATTAAATGATTCATAAACAGTTTTCCACAAACAATTATTGATTAGGTTTTTGGCTCAGTAATAGAAATATTAGCTGTTCAAGTATTTTACTTACAGCCTTCTCGGCCTGTCTCTTGTAAGCCTTTACTTTGAGCTGCAGCTTGTCCACCAGATCCTGAAGTCTGGTGATGTTCTTCTTATCCTCCTCAGTCTGCAGTCATTGTAGATTGTCACTCAAATTTTTTTTCTGTTTTTAAAACTGGTAATTTGATAAATTGGAAGTAAAAAAAAAAAAAAATACCTGGTAGGTCAGCTCATTAACTCTCCTCTCATATTTGCGGACTCCTTTAACAGCATCAGCTCCGCGTTTCTTCTCGGCTTCAACTTCAGTTTCCAGTTCACGCACCTATTTTGTGAAAATAAAATATTTATATTTTACAAAAGTACAGAATAGGAGCCATTATGAGACCCATATATAGTTTTTTTTTTATTTTTCTTAAATTGAGATATTAAAAAGCTATTACAGTTCATACCCTCTGCTCCAGTTTCTGGAGCTGCTTCTTGCCACCCTTCATGGCGAGGTTCTCAGCCTCATCCAGCCGGTGCTGCAGGTCCTTGACTGTAACCTCCAGGTTCTTCTTCATCCTCTCCAGGTGAGCACTGGTGTCCTGCTCCTTCTTCAGCTCTTCAGCCATCATGGCAGCCTGAAAAAATGGGTGTTAAACAGCAATATTTGAACACTGGAAAAATTCAACTTGTGTTTGTTGAGACACCAATTTATGTAGATGTTATGTAATAAAAAGGGGTTGCAATTAGATTATTTTTGATATTTAGACATGGTCTCCAGTTGGTCCAGAGCCTCTTCATAGGAGTTCTTCCAGCTGTCACTTCCATTGCTTGGCTGATCATTGGGAAGTCGTAGGGGTTGGTGGTGATCAGCAGAGCATCTGAAACAATAGAAACAAATCATTCTAGCTACTTTGTCTTACAAGTTGCACTTTTCTACATTCAAATTTCAAGTATTTGATCATTTACCAATGAGCTCAGGCTTGTGGCCTGTCATAAGCTGATAGAAGATATGGTAGCTCCTCTCAGCAGACAGCTGGAAGGTGACACGGGACTTCTCCAGCAGATCTAAGAATTACATACATATAAGTAAGCACTTTGATAAGGAAATCATGGTACAGATTATAAATTAATAATAGATAACACTGATTACATCATATGTTTTACTTACATGTTTCAATATCAGCTGAGGCCAGCTTTCCACTTGTACCAAAGTGGATCCTGATGAATTTACCCTAAGCAAAATTAATAGCCTCTATCGGAAATCAACAATTAACTATCAATGAACATTTAAGCATTGTCTTAGCTTACAAAACGGGAAGAGTTGTCATTCCTCACAGTCTTGGCATTACCATAAGCCTCTAGCAGAGGGTTAGCAGCAACAATTTGGTCCTCAAGGGAGCCCTGCACATTGACATTTGTAACTATTTTTGCAATGTGTACCTAAGTATACGCAGTTGAAACCTGTTTCTTCTTTTAACACATAATCACCTGGATTTTTCCAGAGCTTTGCTGCGCTTGGTCCTTTTTGCTACCCAATGCTGCAATAGTTGCAAAGTACTGGATGACACGCTTGGTGTTGACAGTCTTGCCAGCACTGGATTCTCCGCTGAGATACAAGAGACATGTTTTGCCTATCAACTTCATTTTTGTACCTTTTGTAAAATTTAGTTTGTGCAACACTCACGTAATCAGGACAGACTGGTTCTCACGATCTGCAATATACACCATAATACTTTAGTAGCTGGAGTAAGTTCATGTCAACGTAAGTATGTTCTTTCTTTCAATTTCTTTTGGGAAAACACTTTAGTCTTTGCTTTACCTGTGAGCATGAACTGATAGCCATTGTCAGAGATGGAGAAGATGTGGGGTGGAGCCTCAATCCTCTTCTTGCCTCTGTATCCAGCTACAACAACAGCATCATACACAGGCAGCCACTTGTAGGGATTTACGACCACACAGAACAACCCGGAGTAGGTCTGTTGTAGTAGAAGACACAAAGAATTTTTCACCAAGCATTGCAGAGAGATATTTAAATGTTATCATTACCCTTGGTACGAAAACAAACTCACGTAGATCATCCAGGATGCAAAACGATCTTTCAGGTTGTACAACACACAAGGCTCGTTGAGGTGGGTCATCATTGCCATGTCCTCAATTTTGTCAAACTTTGGAGGATTCCTGGGATGGATATCGTCCTCTTTGACGGTTACCGTCTTCAATAAAAATAGTTGTTTTGCTTGAATCTTATGTAAGAAGGTGGCAACAAATGTTAAACAAAAATAATCTCTAGTGAAATAAAACTTCTCACCTTTCCTCCGTCAGTCTCGACTGTGGCTTTGCCACTCTCCTTCTTGATGAGTTTACACTTGACGTACAGGTCAGCTTCATTCACCACAAAATAGGCAGTTTTGGCATCAAAAGGAGTACTCTGAGCCTCAATCCTCTCCCTTTCTGACTTCCGGAGGTAAATTGCCGCCGGGCCATACTGCTCCATTTCAGCATCTGTGCTCATGGTGGCACTTTGGTGGAACCTAAAAGTTTACATAAGTTCTTTCATTAGTTTTTTTAAAATTTTTTAAGAATGCCTCTTTTGAAGGGATCTACTTACCTTACCACAGGATCCTGACTGAAAATTACAGATGTCTTGCGTAAACTCAAAGAAGCTATAAATATAGAAAACAACCCAAATTAAAATGTTTTATACTGGCTAACATGTACGTTATTTACATTATTAAACATTTCTCTAGTCTCCAATATATTTAACTAAAACTTTGCAAACCTGAAAAATTGCAAATATACATTATACATAATTGACTGTTCTCACCTGAGTCAGATGCCTGCCAGTTGGCTCAGGCATTTAGAGTGGCCACTTATATATGCTCAAGTGTGTCTACTCGGCACAAGGGGCTTGCTCAGTTTGGTAAAGTGCAAAATACTCCTCACCTCTTTGTTTGGCAGTGATGTCCCTATTTTGTTTGTAGGGATAGTCATAATCTTCATGTGCAATGGTTTAATGTTTTTCTGTTGGTACAAAAAAAGAGAAGAATCAGGTTTTTTTTATTTATATAAAAATAAATATTAGTAAATTCAATGAAATTAATAATGTGTACAGCATTACCACTAACACTTAAAAGCATCTTTACACATTTAGATTTTTATTGACAGCTTAAAAAACAAGTCCCAGTTTACAAAAGCTTAATAACAAAAGCACCACTAGAATTTATTTGCATAACTTTGTAAAAATTTCCAAATTGTAAACATTGGGTCTGTAATTGTGTCATAAATATTTACAAGGTCTTTTATGTTCACAGTGTTTATAATGCAACATAGCAGGAGTGCACTGCATGGTTTGTAAAGTGTTTTGCCCATTAACCGCCATGATTTATTTAGGCTCAAATTTCAGTTCACACACTTTATGATGTGCGCTTGTCTCCATTTGATTTTAATATCATAGCCAGTGCAGAGTCTCAAGTAGTCAGAAGCGTCAGAATTTCCCCGGTGTATGGTTGCAGGGTGCGCATGCCTCAGATATCTAGTACTAATTTCACACACAGCTATTTCCATCAGTGGTCAGGGAGTCCTGGAAGAGAAACTGGAGAAGAAATGCCAACTCAGTTATTAGCATGAATAACAAGCAATGGAAAGAAATGCTTCAACATAGCTGTAGGTTTTCCTTTTTAGAATTGAAAAAGTGTGACTAACATTACACTTGAGGGCAAATCATGATGATATATTCAAAGAGGGTAGTGAGCGAATTTTTAATGAGCTTTTGACAATTTGAATTAGATAGTAAGTGGCATAAAATTCTCCATTTCAAATTGAGATCACAATATATTTTTATAATTGCTAGCAGTGAACAGGCATTTGATTGTACTTGCCAAAAGCGAGAAACTATATAAGTTACCTGATTTGAGTTTTATTAATCTCAATTTCTTAGCTGAACACATGCATTTAACGTTCCTCATTGTGCACCTTGTTACACATGTAAAAATGTAGCTCTTAATTCCTCTGACCACATTGCACCAGGTTGTTAAAACACCTTCAGAGAGGAACACTACCCAGACAAAATGCAATGGTCAAGCTTGTAATTTTGTCAAAGCCAGGAGAATTATAAGTGAGAATTCTTTGCATCATAGCATCCATTTGTTATGATTTTCACCTGGTTTTTGTGAAGAACTTAGAAACTGAACATATTCAGAAATATTTTCTTAACTGTGGAATAAACCATTTGAGATTCTTTTGATTAGTAACTTATTTTTTATGGCAGTTAATGTGTAATGAAACCTTTCAAAATTGGCAAAGTTTTTTAATTTGTTGACTTAACATTTTCCCCAAGAGGGTAGGACTACATGGACAAAAGTGGAAAGACATGCAAAAGCCAAGATCACATGTCAGAGTGAATCCACTTTGGAGCCTCCAAAAGTCTGATGTTGCCTCCAGTGAGATGCCGCGTATAACTCTTGTTGTTCAGCTTAAAATGCTCAATTCTTTATAAGCTTCTATCATTTTTAAGTTCTTTTTTATTCCAGCAAGTAAATTGTGCTCCTAACAGAAATGTCTAGAGATGTAAATAAGCATAAAAACCCTTGAATCTATAAATTTGGATTGGTAACTGCAAGATGTGCAACAAATATCTGAAGGTTGGCAATTGCACTTTGACAGCAAATCAAAATAAAATCAAATCTAAATGTATTTGTATTTCACCTTTCAGCAACAGAACATTTCAAAGTGCTTTACATCATAAACACACACAGACACACGCACACAACAGCATTGTTGAGGACACTCTCTACAGCTATTCCTTGAGCCAACTTTTTTGTGTATCATTTGTTCTTTTTTCATTCATTATTTTTAGTATTTTGCTCTAAATTTGAGATTCAGTGGATGACAGTTTAAAATTTGGTTGACCAAAAATCATGTTGTTCTACAAAGTAGTAGTAAACTGAATTGTACTCATCTTTCATTTAGTTTCATCATTCCACTAAATTTTATGCTGCAATTATGTAAATTTGAGTTTTTCTAAAACTTAAACAGACACAATCTGACAAGCGGTGATAGTTTGAAGTAATTTTCTTTTGTTTAACATAATAATTTCATAGGAGTCTTGCAAAAAGTAAATGTGTTATCTTCAACCATGTGGCTGTATAGTTTTGCTTAATTACAGTACTGTTAGACAGACTCCCCGTCTAACAGTAGAATGAGTAACCGAAAATACTCTTTGAACATGTTACTCCTGAGAAAAAACATTTTTAGTATTCATCTGATGTTAATTTTCTATGTCAAGAAAATGCACTCCAATACACAACATGATAGTGCTTAGTTTTTATTTAAGTATTACAGTGGAAAAAGAATTCAACAGTTGGTTCATATTTTATGAACTCTGTTGAAAAGCTTGATGAAGGCCTGGTCTCTTATTCAGCAGAATCGCTCTGAAAAACAAGGAAAAATGGACATTAAATGACTTTAAATTAAATGGTTTGAAGAGCTGATGGAGCTTGTCATAAAGAAAAGTATGAAGTTTCACTTATATCCTGACACATTTTGATTTTCATGCATAGTATAAAATAAAATCAGCATGTGATTGCATTAGGTTTTGTAGTATATTTCGAAGGGAGATGGGAAGGAAAATGTTACCTTTCCAGCATCACGGCTCTTGGCTCTGAGCTTGTTGACCTGAGACTCAGCGATGTCAGCACGCTCCTGAGCCTCCTCCATCTCATGCTGGACCTTCCTGAGCTTGGACATGTGGGTGTTGGCTTGTTCCTCCTGAAAGTTTTGAAATTGCAATTATTTAGTTCACATAAATGTAAAAAGAATGCTTTGCAATGTTCTATCTTAAAGGAAACATTATTTGTCTGATGACAGACAACCACTTACCGCCTCCTCAGCCTGTCTCTTGTAGGCCTTCACTTTGAGCTGCAGCTTGTCCACTAGGTCCTGAAGTCTTGCCAGATTCTTTTTGTCCTCCTCGGTCTACAGACATAAACGAAATGTTTGTAAAGACTTATTGTAAACATGACAAATAGTATACAGGGAAATAGGAATGTTATTTGGTATTAGAGGTACTTAGTAAGTGTTTAGAAAACACAGAAGATAAAATAGTCACCTGGTAGGTCAGCTCCTTAACTCTCCTCTCATATTTGCGGACTCCTTTAACAGCATCGGCTCCACGTCTCTGCTCACTTTCAACTTCAGTTTCTAGTTCACGAACCTGTTTAAAGATGTTGAAAAAGGACACAATTCAATATTACTATAATTATATATTACAATTATACTATGTGCATTACAGCAAAGATTGTTCATACCCTCTGCTCCAGTTTCTGGAGCTGCTTCTTGCCACCCTTCATGGCGAGGTTCTCAGCCTCATCCAGCCGGTGCTGCAGGTCCTTGACTGTAACCTCCAGGTTCTTCTTCATCCTCTCCAGGTGAGCACTGGTGTCCTGCTCCTTCTTCAGCTCTTCAGCCATCATGGCAGCCTGAAAAAATGGGTGTTAAGCAGCAATATTTGAACACTGGAAAAATTTTACTTGTGTTTGTTGTGACAGCAATTTATGTAGATGTTATGTAATAAAAAGGGGTTGCAATTAGATTATTTTTGATATTTAGACTGACATCAGTGATAGCCTTTTTGGCCTTGTCCTCAGCGTTTCTGGCTTCCTGAACTGCATCGTCGACCTCACCCTGAACCTGGACCAGATCACTTTCCAACTTCTTCTTGGTGTTCAGAAGGCTGGTGTTCTGAAAGTTAATCGGAATGATACAATTTAGAAGTGTGGCTTGCATGACTTGGAAAGGCCTAGTTTCTTGTGAATAACTAAAACCCAACCTGAGAGTGCAGCAGTCCAACACGCTCACTGGCATCAACCAACTCCTGCTCGGCCACTTTACGTGATCTCTCTGTTTGCTCCAGAGCGGCTCTCAGCTCCTCAATCTCAGCTACCATCAGACCGTTCCTGCGCTCCACCATGGCCACCTGCTCCTTCATGTCCTCCTGTCCTCTGACAGCATCATCAAGGTGCAGTTGGGCATCCTAACAGCAATATAAATTTGGATGTCAGAGTGGTTTCCCTCTAAAAGTCTTTTCATTTTTGTTTAATAACAAACTCACCTTGAGTTGTCCCTGGACATTCCTCAGTTGTTTCTGGGCCTCGGCAGCCTGTCTGTTGGCGTGGCTCAGCTGGATCTCCATCTCGTTCAGGTCTCCCTCCATCTTCTTCTTGACTCTCAGGGCATCATTCCTGCTCCTGACTTCAGCATCCAGAGTGCTCTGCATGGAGTCAATCACCCTCTGGCTGTTTCTCTTGATCTGCTCCATTTCTTCATCCTTCTCTGCCAGCTTCCTGTCAATCTCGCTCTTGACCTGGTTGAGCTCCAGCTGAACGCGGAGAATCTTAGACTCTTCATGCTCCAGGGTGCCCTTGAAAGGTCAAGCATATAACAAGGTTAGATGACAGACATATAAAGGTATGAGAGTATGCATATGTAGATGTATTTTATAAATTGTTGTTCATTTGACGAGAAAAGTTTTACCTCGGCTTCTTCCAGTGCAGCCTGAATTTCAGACTTCTCAGTCTCCACAGTCTTTTTAGCTTTCTCCAGCTCATGGATGCTCTTACCAGTCTCACCAATCTGTTCAGTCAGATCTGAGATCTCCTCTGCAATGAAAAGTAAATAAAAAAAATGAAGATATGTCGTAGAAATCTGCCAAATATAGACTTTTAAGAAATTTCTGAATTAATCATTCTCTATTAAGTTTATCAATAGAGAATTGATAACACTAATGGAGGCTGAAGCATAAAAATGATCTGTGTCTCACTAATTTTGGAGTTGCTCAACTCCTTGAATAATCAGGAATTACATACGCTGAAGGTTCTTGTTCTCTCTCTTCATGGTCTCCAGTTGGTCCAGAGCCTCTTCATAGGAGTTCTTCATCTTGAACAGCTCAGTGCTCAGGGAGCGAGCCTCCTTTTGTGCTCCTTCCAGCTCAGCCTGGCTCTCTTCATACTTCTGCTTCCACTCAGCAAGAACCTACATTTGTATGGATAGAGCAATTGATTTAAGTACAATCTTAAGTACAATGTCTTGCTTTGGGTAAAGATAATTTTAGGTTCAAGAACAGTACCTTGTCAAAGTTCCTCTGCTTCTTGTCAAGGTTGGCAGCCAGAGAATTAGCTCTCTCCACATCAATCATGAGGTCCTCCACCTCACCCTGGAGCCTCTGTTTGGTCTTCTCCAAAGAGGCACACTTGGAGTTCACAGCCTCAATGGATTCCTCAGCCTCCTGCAAGCGCTGGGCAAGCTTTTTCCTGGATTAAAAAGGTGTGTTGTTTGGCAAGAACTCATGATAAAAATGACACATAATTAAACTGAAACATTCATTATGACTCACTTGGCCTCCTCCAGCTCCTCAGTGCGCTGGATGGCATCAGTCTCATATTTGGACCTCCACTGAGCCACCTCACTGTTGGCCTTAGACATGCCTCTCTGCAGCTCAGCTTTGGCCTCCTGCTCCTCCTCAAACTGCTCTCTGAGCAGATCACAGTCATGGCGGGCTGACTGAACAGCATGGGCCAGGGCATTCTTGGCCTGGACAACACAAAGTTGAGTGTGTAATGATTTGTCAATTGACCTCATCATACATGACAAAAGAATATATAAACAGACTTTTTTACCTTCACTTCCTCCTCAATGTGTCTCTTGAGCTCCTCAATCTGCTGAGTGAAAGCCTGCTTGCCTCTTGTCAGCTGAGAAACAAGAGCCTCTTTCTCCTCAAGTTGACGACCAAACTCACCTGTGAAAGTCAAAAATTCATTATTTCTGAAATATTTTAATCAATATAGAACACAGGTTTAAGGTCAGGTGAATTACCATTCTCTGTCTGGAGTCTTGCTTTCTGTGCATTAATGTCATTCAGCTGGCGGACATTCTCATCATTTTTAGATTTGATTTCACTGAGTTGATCCTCAAGAGTTCTGCACATTTTCTCCAAGTTGCCCTGAACCCATTAGAAGTTAATGTAAAAGGTAATTATGAACCACAATTTGTGTGTCTGACATTTGTAAAACATGTACTATCCACTCACCTTGGCTTTTGCAACAGCCTCCATGTTGCTGGACAGGTCATCAATCTCCATCTTGTACTCACTCTTCTCCTTCTCCAGCTTCTGCTTGACGCGCTGCAGGTTGTCGATCTGCTCTCCCAGCTCAGCAACGCTGTCGGCCTGCTTCTTGCGGAGAGCTGCAGCGGTGGCTTCGTGCTGCAGGGTGGACTCTTCAAGGTCACGGCGCAGCTTCTGGAACTCAGCCTCACGCTTCTTGTTCATCTCAATCTGAGCAGCTGTGGCTCCACCAGCCTCCTCAAGCCTCTCGCTGATCTCCTCAAGCTCCCTGGACAGGTCAGCTCTCTGCTTCTCTACCTTAGCTCTAGCAGCCCTCTCAGCCTCAATCTCCTCTTCCAGCTCCTCAATGCGAGCCTAGAAATCAAATGCATTGAAGTAATCACTCAAGATCACTCTGCGAAAAAACTGAAGAAAAATTCAGCCAGGGGCAATTAAGGTTAAACAGTATTACCTGAAGTTCCTTGATCTTCTTTTGAAGCTGAGCTCCAAGGGACTGTTCATCCTCAATCTTGCTGAGAAGCTGACTGATTTCAAAGTCCTTCCTGTATTTCAGAAAGCAGTGTTGAGCTCAATTTTCTGACATGAGACTATCATATGTTGAAAAATAAAGATAGTCTGCACTCACTTCTTGATTTTCTCCTCAGACTGCTGCTTGTCATTCTCCAGATCCATAATGGATTCCTGGGCCAGTTTCAGATCTCCTTCAAGCTTTCTCTTGGCTCTCTCAAGGTCCATACGGAGTTTCTTCTCTTGCTCCAATGAGCCCTCAAGCTATTGTATAATAGGTACATTCAAACACACTAATCAATCAATACAAAGACTGCATCATTAGGCTAATGCCGAATGAGAAAGATAAATAAACTGTTTTCTTACATCGTCCACTTGCTGTTCCAGCTTTGTCTTGGCCTTGGTCAGAGTGTTGACTTTGTCTTCCTCTGCCTGGAGATCATCCAGTGTTTGCTGATGGGCCTCTTGGAGGGCTTTCTTCTCCTTGGTGAGCTTGGCAATGGCCTCATCCTGAGTTGCCATCTCCTCTGTCAGGTTTTTCACCTAAAGGTTTTGAAATACCCAATTTTAATTGAAGTATAGTGTTGTAGATTTCATAAATTCTATGGATTGGCTTAATATATTCTGATAATGGTGTCTCAGTGATGTGAACCTTGTTTTCAGTGGCATGTTTCTCCTTCTCCACTTTAGCCAAAGTGAGCTCCAAGTCATCAATGTCCTTCTTCAGCTCAGAGCATTCATCCTCCAGCTTCCTCTTCTTGGCAGTCAGCTCAGCGTTGATTTCCTCTTCATCCTCCAGTCTCTCGGTTGTCTCCTTGAGTTTGGCCTCAAGCTGGATCTTGCTCTTAATCAGCCCTTCACACCTTTCCTCAGCATCTGAGAGATTTTCAACTTCCTATGATTGAGGATAAGTAAAATAATGTTAATGTTCTCCTTTTATATAAATAGTTCTTTGATAATAGAATCCATGATTAAACAATATCTGGTAATTGTTGTCACAAATCTAATGTTTATAGCCTCAGTCTCAAAACATAACCCCACTCTTGTGTTAAGTACAGAGTTGAACATGGGAACTATATGGTTTAATAATCATACATGAATAAAAGAAATCTTCCTACTTACAGCAGCCACTTGAAGCTGCAAGTCATTCTTCTCCTGGAGCAGGGAGACCATTTTCTCCTCCAGTTCCTTCTTCTTGGCCAAAGCAGCAGCCAGGTCTGTCTGCATTTTGTCATAGTTCTCCTTCATATTCTGCAACTCCTTCTCAGTCTCTGCACTCTTCAGCAGAGGCTTGATCTTGAAATAGAGGTTCATCCATGGCCAGTTCTTCACATTCATGAAGGAACGGACATTGTATTGAATTGTATAGATGGCATCTCTGAAAACAGAGTTATTTTGTTAACACAAAATATACATGTACTCTGATGCAAAAGTTTGAACTTTCTGAGCAGCGGGTTGTGTGAACTGTTGGGTTTTGCAGTGGAATACAGAGTCATGTATTCCTTTTTTCAGTGTTTTTATTCTATTGTACCTCCTCTCTGTCATCTTCACAAACTCCTTCCTCATGACATATCCTCTGCAGAGCGCCTGAGTCATGGTAACCAATGAAGCCAGTTTTTCATCTCTCATCTCCTCAAGAGTACCCAGAAGACCAGCTTTGAAGAACACCTATAATAGCAAAACATTTGCAAGTTAAAACACGTGGATACAAAGGAATCGTTTCCAGCAATGTCATTAATGTCTTCTTCCAACATACCTTAGTGTGTCCAAACTTGTACTGAGTGTGGTCCACATCAATGGAGCCCAGCAGCTTCTCTGAAGCCTTCTTGTTGTCAATAAACTGTCCCTCAGGGATAACACTGGCATTCAATACCTTGTATCTATGAGAGAAGGTGGATTTTGCTTTTTTCCATCTTCACATCTGAAAACATTTCTTCACATTCAGAAAGACAACAGCAGCTACCTCTGCTTGAAATCACCGTAGAGGATTCTGCTAGGGAAGCCCTTTCTGCAGATCCTGATGCCCTCCAGCACACCGTTACACCTCAGCTGGTGGATGACCAAGAAGTTCTCCATAAGACCTGACGGTTGGTAATATATTTAGTGAAAATTTATTTAACAGTGTCTCCAAACAATATCATGTAAAATGTCTTAATGTTAACTTACTGTAAATTTCTAAGCCTGAGCTTCTTACCTGGGGTCTTTGACTCATTAGGAATCAGGCAACGCACAAAGTGAGGATGAGTGCTCCTCAAGTTGGTCATCAGCTTGCCCAAGTTCTCCTGTAGATCAGGATCATAAAATTATTCTATTGATGATTTTAAACCATTACTTTTATGACAGTTCTCGACAAATTGTCCATACCCTGAAAACCGCAGACACAGTCTGGAAGGAACCACCCTTCTTCTTGCCACCCTTCTTGCCACCACCACCAGACTCAGCTGAAATTATGACAGTGAAAACAATGGTAGTAAATCATTACTGATGTAAAGCTCCCTTTACCTTAACAGTACAATTTAATCACATATTTATTGTAGATATGTTTGAAAGTCGTCTTAGTGGTAGGATTTAGGTTCCACGACATAAAACGAACTTAAAAAGCGACTCTTCAAATATTTTGTTTCTTGGGCACTGATTCCAAGTTTTAGAAAATCTGACACTGTGTGTGTATTCAGGGGGTTTCCCACATGTTAAATTAATCTATTCAATTAATTTAAGGTTATCTGTTCATTTTGCTGGTTCTTACCCTCAGCTGAAGCATGAGTTGCATACAGGAAGCACAGCAACTTGTTTCCAGACTTCTGGTAGAGCTGAACCACTGACTCATTCAGTGGGTCCTTGTTCTTGTCCAGCCAGCCAGTGATGTTGTAGTCCACTGTACCAGCATAGTGAACCAGGGAGAAGTGAGCCTCAGCTTTGCCCTTTCCAGGCTTGGGTTTCTCAAAGGCCCTGTTCTTGCCAAGATGCTGATCAATCAGCTTGTTCTTGAAAGTTGTATCAGAGGCTTTGGGGAACATGCACTCCTCTTCAAGGATGGAGAAGATGCCCAATGGCTGTGAATAATTTCCAAATTAAATTACAACTCAAATTTAAAATGACGTATCATATCCATAAAAAAATGGGATATTATTAGTTTAAGCTGAGTAATACAGCAACTCACCTTCTCAATAAGCTCAATGCAGGCAGCCAAGTCCATACCGAAGTCAATGAACGCCCACTCAATGCCTTCCTTCTTGTACTCCTCTTGCTCCAGGACAAACATGGTGTGGTTGAAGAACTGTTGCAGTTTCTCATTGGTGAAGTTGATGCAGAGCTGCTCCAAGCTGTTGAACTGTAATTATTGATAGTTGTTTATCTTCCTATGAAATCAAAAATGGTTTACATTGTTTTTTGATGTTATTCATTACTCACATCAAAGATCTCAAAACCAGCAATGTCCAAGACTCCAATGAAGAAGGCTCTTGACTGCTTTGTGTCCAGCATCTCATTGATACGGATGACCATCCACAAGAACATTTTCTCATAGACAGACTTGCACAGAGCACTGACAGCGTTGTTGACCTAGAAGTGAAAATTGTCAGCTTTTCTTAGTTAACAAATACAAATAAACAAACTGCTTAGAATCACAGCTGGTTTAAATTACCTGTGGGACGGTCTGACCTTTGGTGACCATCTCATTTCCGACTTTGACTCTTGGGTAGCACAGAGCCTTCAGCATATCAGCTGAGTTCAGACCAAAGAGGTAGGCAATTTTATCAGCCACTTTTGGAAAGAAACAAAACACATGGTTAAAAATAATGTAATTTTAAACTTTTTTCTCTGTACAGGATTTGAATGGTGATGTTTTATAAATTACCCTCAGTGCCATCTGGTTCAGCCTGCTCCTCACGCTGCTTCTGCTTGAACTTCATGTTGCCATGATGCATCACAGCACCAGTGAGCTTGTAGATGTTGAACTTCTCATCAGCATTGAAACCCAAGATATCAATAGCAGTCTGTGTAGAGAAAGAAGTTTTAAGTACACGAAACACATGTTTTAAGAAATTTCTTTTTTTAAAAACTCAAATATTCTTTTACATCTGTAGCGATGAACTCCTCCACATCATTGATACTCTTGACAGTGATTTCACCCTGGCTGATCATTGGGAAGTCATAGGGGTTGGTGGTGATCAGCAGAGCATCTGAAACAATAGAAACAAATCATTGTAGCTTCTTTGTCTTATAAGTTGCACTTTTCTACATTCAAATTTCAAGTATTTGATAATTTACCAATGAGCTCAGGCTTGTGGCCTGTCATAAGCTGATAGAAGATATGGTAGCTCCTCTCAGCAGACAGCTGGAAGGTGACACGGGACTTCTCCAGCAGATCTAAGAATTACATAAATATAAGTAAGCACTTTGATAAGGAAATCATTGTACAGATTATAAATTAATAATAGATAACACTGATTACATCATATGTTTTACTTACATGTTTCAATATCAGCTGAGGCCAGCTTTCCACTTGTACCAAAGTGGATCCTGATGAATTTACCCTAAGCAAAATTAATAGCAAGTGTTATATTCTAAAATCAAGCATTAAGTATCAATGAACATTTAAGCTTTGTCGCAACTTACAAAACGGGAAGAGTTGTCATTCCTCACAGTCTTGGCATTACCATAAGCCTCTAGCAGAGGGTTAGCAGCAACAATTTGGTCCTCAAGGGAGCCCTGCACATTGACAGCTGTGAATATTTTTACAGTATGCACCTACGTATGCACAGTGGTGACTGGTTTCTTCTTAAAACGAATAAATCACCTGGATTTTTCCAGCAGCTTGGGGCGCTTGGTCCTTTTTGCCACCAAGAGCTGCAATTGTTGCAAAGTACTGGATGACACGCTTGGTGTTGACAGTCTTGCCAGCACCGGATTCTCCGCTGAGGTACAAGAGACACATTTTGACTTATCAACTTCATTTTTGTACCTTTTGTAAAATTGAGTTTGTGCAACACTCACGTAATCAGGATAGACTGGTTCTCACGATCTGCAATGTACACCATAATACTTTAGTAGCTGGAGTAAGTTCATGTCAACGTGAGTATGTTCTTTTTTTTAATTTCTTTTGTAAAAACACTTTAGTCTTTGCTTTACCTGTGAGCATGAACTGATAGGCATTGTCAGAGATGGAGAAGATGTGGGGTGGAGCCTCAATCCTCTTCTTGCCTCTGTATCCTGCTACAACAAGAGCATCATACACAGGCAGCCACTTGTAGGGATTCACGACCACACAGAACAACCCGGAGTAGGTCTGTTACAGAAGAAGAGATAATCTATGTTTAGCCATTTCAATGAATACACAGATACGATTTCTCCTTTTAAGTTCTTTGAAATGCAGCTGAGAACTCACGTAGATCATCCAGGATGCATAACGCTCTTTGAGGTTATACAACACACAAGGCTCGTTGAGGTGGGTCATCATGGCCATGTCCTCAATTTTGTCATACTTTGGAGGATTTCTGGGGTGGATGTCATCCTCTTTGACTGTTACAGTCTATTGAAAAAACACTAATAATGTTCTTTTCCCCCAAATGATTTCATTCAATTAATGCAGTGTTTTTATTTTAAGTGGAGTTTGTAAGTTTTTTAGTAATATGATTAATAAGAATATTTACTTTTTTCGATTCCAGTGTTTCAACAGTGGCTTGGCCACCCTCCCTCTTTATGACTTTGCACTTGAGATACATTTCATCAGCATCCGCCACGAAGAAAGCTGTTTTAGCATCAAATGGAGCGGTCTGAGCTTCAATCCTCTCCCTTTCTGGCTTCCGGAGGTAAATGGCGGCTGGGCCATAGGCCTCCATCTCCGCATCTGTGCTCATGGTTGCACTATTTGTGGAGCCTAAACATATGAAACATTTTTAATATAGCCACACAGTAAAAATAAAACAAAATTACATTAATATAAATTCATAACTGCCTCCTGAAAAATTACCTCAGCTGATGCAAACAGAAATACTTCAGTGTCCTGAGGTGCCAAGGTGCTACAAAGTAAAAAACATAGTTGGGCAAAGTTTTTGTAAAGATTGTATAACTATGTAAGATATTCTAGTGTTTTGGGTGTATAGTTGTCCGATACAGAAACTACATGTTTCTGTATAGATTTTAACTCAAAAGTAATCAGTAAAGAATGTTTAACATAAATTAAGTGGTATGCTGTTAAATTGTATCATAAAAATATATGGGACAATTGTACTACACTCACCTTTCTTAGATGCCTGCCAGTTAGAGCAAAAGTCTTGGGCTGCTGCCTTTATATACAACAGCCCAGCCTCCTCAGCATATGTTCCCTACTCAATTTGGTCAGGAATGTTTGACACCTCATTGCTTGAGGTTGATGCTTTCCGAAATAAACAATTGTTTCATATTTCAGGATCCCACAGCAAATGGGTTGTCTAGATTAGTTTTAATTAAATAAATAATTAATTAAAACTACATCAGTATTACATGTTGATCCTATAATATTTGATGTTCTATACACTAGCAATTTTTTTTAACTTAATTCATTTAAAAGAAAATTGTGAAGCTTCTGCCGTAATTGATTTATGTATTTGTAAATAAACGGCTTAGCCCCCTTAACAAAATTTTAATCTTGACTGTGTTTAAAAAAATATTGGTAATGTTTACCTCCTGGTCAATTGCAAGAATGTACTTAATTGTTGAACGATGATGTGTTAACACCTGGGTTATAGGACACGTGAACCTTGTAAATTTCTATATCAAATCTATTAATGAGCTTTGAATTCTCTGAAGGACTGAAATGCCTCAGGCGTCCAAAATAGAATGTTAATGGACTTTCCGTTTGAACTGGATAGGTGTTATAAATCTTCTTGGAATGGATTTTGAAATAAATCCAGCTAAGGTCATTTAACACCAGAAAAAAATGGTTCTCATATATATTATTCATGACCATGGTTTAAGGGAGATAAAATTTTTTTACATATATGGAGAGTACTTCATTTAGCAAGTAAAATATTGGGAATTTTCTTAATGCTAAAAATAATCCTGGATTGTACCCAGGATGAGGTTCATGTTTGAAATTCTGCAGGACCTGTCTCTTAATTTTCTCTCCTGCAGTATATGATGATAGTATTACCATGGTCAAAAATAAATTCAGCTTAGGCACAGAGCAATGGTTCGTGTTTGGCATAGGGAAGAAGATATATTTATAGTACACATTTAAATATGTTGTTAGCACCATACCCCAGGTTTATAGAGATGATAATGTTCTGAAAATAACCTAAGGTTATTTTAGAGCACTAGCTTATTTTTTTGTCTGGCAATCGCTTGGTCACCTTTAATGTAAATCTCACTTCTCTGTTGGCCGAAGCACTGTTTATATCAGACTTCAGCTTTGCTTGTTTCTGAGATGTTCTTGAACAACCAGTTGACGTTTATCCACACGGACAGTTTGTGTCATATGTGCCTGTGTATATTCCCAGTCGTCTGAGTCATATCTTCTACAACAGGCTTTAATAAAGGACAACTAGATATTTGATAAATTTTTCTTGAAGACGTTTCAATACCTATAGTCAATCAATCAAGTTTTTTGTATAGCACATTTCAGCTATGCAAAACTGCCATGTTCAATTATTTTGAACATGGCAGTTAAAAGTACTTTACATTGT
The DNA here is from genome assembly GCF_000485575.1 of Poecilia formosa. NCBI lineage: Eukaryota > Metazoa > Chordata > Actinopteri > Cyprinodontiformes > Poeciliidae > Poecilia > Poecilia formosa. The sequence goes on from NW_006800237.1 coordinate 763,573, forward strand.
TAAAACATTAAAAAGCATCATATAGTCAACAGCGGAGTCAGCAGTGAGGTTGTGTATGCTGTCCAATGCAACATTTTTACTGTCTTCTACATCAATGAAACCAAATAACTTCATCAACACATGGTAGAACACAGAAGAGTCAGCAGCCTGGGGCAAGATTTAGCTGTACATTTGCACCTCATCACACCTTTGTTGACAATGATGTCCATGTTCTGGACAGAGAGAACATATGGGTGGAAAGAGAGGTGAAGGAAGTCATCTTTGTCAAAAGGGACAAAAAAAACCCCTGAAAGAAAGAGTTGCAGTTTCAGCTTTCAAGCATCTGTAACCCTGTTTTGAAACTTATTCCAAACAAATGGCTTATTCTGTTTAAACACCTATTCAGGAGTCTTTGTGAACTTTGGAGATTTGCAGTTGAGTAGCTTGGAGGCCCACTTTTTAAGTACAATGAGGCTCATCTTCTTTGTAGCATATTGAGTAAATCAATGACTTGCTTGTCCCTCACCTGGCTCCATTGGGTCTCTTGCTTGGTGTGGGTTGTGTGCTTGGTGGGCTTCATTAAAAACTTAGTGAAATTCTGGCTGGTTGTTGTAGTTTGGGTTATATTGTTAAAATTTAGACACAGTTGTGTTTCCCACCAGGAAAATTATTCTATGTCTTGCTTGAATAATTTGGTAACACTTTGACGGATTGTGACCCTGTCATAAACATGACATAACACTTATCATGAATATAAGTAAGTCTTCATGAATATTTTTCACTATTGTCATGTAGTGTCATTCGGTAAATCATGACACTTTTAATACAAGGTTGACATTATTTGAAATGTCTTTGTTATGACAACTTGACTTTAACCAAGAAATCATGATCTGACATAAATTTGTTATATACCTATTTCTGATTACACTTTAAAAATTATGTAGGTTTATGTTATTAAAGCTTCGGTAGCCCAGGCTTTATGGTACAAGTTTCTCTGATCTTTGGACAGCCACACCCATCAACTCTGCCTGACATCTGCCAGAGAAGACATTTGATATGACACTGTTTGATGCATTGTGGCGCTACAAAATAACCAAAAACCTTTATCAAGTTTCAGCGAAGACACAGAGCCTGGGGTCACTGGTGTATTAAAAAAATCTATCCATCCATTATCATACACGCTTATTCCTTGACAAGGGGGTTCTGGTGCCTATCTCCAGCGGGTGAGAGGTGTCCATTAACGTGCCAGTCCATTAACATGACTGTTATGTTTTTGGACTGTGGGAGGAAGCCAGAATACCTGGAGAGAAACCATGCGGGAGAACATGCAAACTCCATGAAGAAAAAGACCCCGGGTTGGGATTCGAACCCAAGATCTTTTTGTTGCAAGACAACAATGCTACCAACTGCACCACTGCACAGATAAAAAAATTTGAATCAAATATTTAAAAAAAATAAAATAAAAACAACAACTCTTAGCCTGGGGAGGAGGACGTAAAGCCTGGTGACCCAGGCTTTATTTTACTTGCTAGAGTACCATATACATGCCAGTAAAGGCGAACATGTTCTGCAAGACCACCTTCCAAATTTTCAATGTTGACACAGGTGGCACGGTTGTTGAACGCGCCGTCATGCCCAGCTTAATGCTCAACCTAGCATGAGAGAAAGCTGAAAGTAGAGGAGTGACCAAATAAGGAAAGAAATAGCTTGCGCGCATGTTGTCAAGCGCGCAAGCGCATGACATTTTTGTCCTTGTACCATTTTTTCATTGGTACAAGGACAATAGCACATGGCTTTGGGATTGAAAATTTAATTTCTGGGAAAGAGGGGTGCTGTGTGGAAGATATCATATTTTATAGGTCGCCTGTCTAATTTATTTGATGACTGCTCACATTTTCAGACGGGGGTATAAGCTAGAGCAGCACAATCCAAAATAGGACAGCATCTGCTAGTGTTGCCTCGTGTGTGAGGGTGCAAAACAGATGACAGAGTACTTATAAGATGGACCATGTGAATATTGACTGAGTTACTGACTTGAGGCACACATAATTTAATAAAACAGTGTTGAATGTCTTTTTCTGCTAAGATGTAGAAGATCAAAGAGAACTAAACTTTTTAAATTAAAAAAATTGAGGATGATCCCATTCACATTTAAGAAAAAATGTTCCTTTAAAAAGTTAATATATTCCTTGTTGCAGTCTGTGCAGTTGCCTAAGTTCACTAAATGCAAGACACAGAACTACTTTTAAATGTGTCCTTAAAGATATTCTAGCTCCAGTTTTATCTTGTGCATGGCAGTTTCAGAGTATGTTTATTTGTTAATCAGGTTTATATTCCTCTTGAAATGATAATTTTATAGTTTGCTCGAAAATCAAGGTTGCCATAATGCATGACTTAAGAAATTCCTTTAGTGTTGTAATAAAACTTGGTTTATGAATGTATTAAAATACTGTAAAAGAAAATGCTTCACTCATCCTTTTATTTAAAACACAGATGTCGCTTTGTTTGTGTTATTTTATAATATTTGACCAAATACAAAGTTATAAAGCTGGCCTTGTGCTTTCTACTTTGTAGTGTGGAGTATAATACATTTGTTCATCAAGTCTTTTAGCCTCTGGTTTTGCACAGGAGTTTACATAAAAGTATTGGAATTGTTAAGGTAATTTAGCCAAAAATACCTTTTGAAATTAATAGGGCTGTAGTGATACAGTAATCTTACGATACGATACGATACGATAGACGATATTCTGTCCACGATACGATACATATTGCGATATTCATCAGACGATACAATTCAATACACTTTTGCGATTTTCTGAAAGATTTTAGAGGGANAAACTTATTCCAAACAAATGGCTTATTCTGTTTAGACACCTATTCAGGAGTCTTTGTGAATTTTGGAGATTCGCATTTGAGTAGCTTGGAGGCCCATTTTTTAAGTACATAGAGGCTCATCTTCCTTGTAGCATATTGAGTAAATCAATGACTTGGTCGTCCCTCACCTGGCTCCATTGGGTCTCTTGCTTGGTGTATGTTGTGTGCTTGGACACCTGGTTGTGATGGGCTTCATTAAAAACTTAGTGAAATTCTGGCTGGTTGTTGTAGCTTGGGTTATATTGTTAAAATTTAGACACAGTTGTGTTTTCCACCAGGATAATTATTCCATGTCTGTTGGGTTCTGCAGGGGAGTGTTTTTCTCTACATTTTCAGGGTGGCAGGCTGATGGGATCTAGCTGGTGCTCGTCATCTCCAATCAACAATGGCCTTAAATAGGAGCGGCTTCCCAGAAGACGATGCCAGATGGTTCCGCTTCTACAGTGGTACACTCTAGCTCTCAGTGCTGTCTCAAGTGTCTAACTTGTTCCTGACGCCTCTTCCATCTTTCTTCCTCCTAGAACCAGCCCTGACCTCTCTCTGAGAATCAGATCCACCTGGACTACCTGGCCCTCGCTGTTCAGCTTGGCCGAGCCCCTGGATTCCTCCACCACCACCACCACCCTGCTGCTGCCTGTCCACCCTCAGTTACCTGCTGGAACTTCCCCACCTGGAGACCCCTCGCTGCCCCAACTGCTGTACCCTCCTCTGCTCACCTGAACCCCCAATCCGTAAGCCCTCATCAGGTTACATCATCATTCCTGTCATTATTCCTCTGTCTAACTGCTCACCCATTTCTCAGTTCCTCCTCTGGCCCGTTTCCTCCCTGCTGCAGCTGACCTACACCTCTCCATCGTTTTCCCATTACACCTTCTTGTCCAATAAATCTGTAAACTGAGTTTGCTGTCCGTAGTTGTTGCTTGCCTTCGAGTCCTGGTACCTCTCATTATGACAATGTCTTGCTTGAATAATTTGGTAACACTTTGACGGGTTGTGACCCTGTCATAAACACTTTATATGTTATATAAATATGTTATATTTATAACACTTGTCATAAATATAAGTAAGTCAACTCTGCCTTTCATCTGCCAGAGAAGACATTTGATATGACACTGTTTGATGCATTGTGGCGCTACAAAAAAACCAAAAACTTTTATCACGTTTCAGCGAAGACACAGAGCCTGGGGTCACTGGTGTATTAAAAAAATCTATCCATCCATTATCATACACACTTATTCCTAGTGGGGTGACAAGGGGTCCTGGTGCCTATCTCCAGCGGGTGAGAGGTGTCCATTGATGTGCCAGTCCATTAACATGACAGTTATGTTTTTGGACTGTGGGAGGAAGCCGGAATACCTGGAGAGAAACCATGCATACAGGGAAAACATGCAAACTCCATGAAGAAAAAGACCCTGGGCTGGGATTCGAACCCAAGATCTTTTTGGTACGAGACAACAATGCTACCAACTGCACCACTGCGCAGATAAAAACAATTTATTCAAATATTTTTAAAAAATAAAAACAACAACTCTTAGCCTGGGGAGGAGGAAGTAAAGCCTGGTAAGCCAGGCTTTATTTTACTTGTGCGCATGTTGTCATAAGACATTGACTTAGCATTTTTTCTTTGGTACAAGGACAATAGCACATGGCTTTGGGATTGAGAATTTAATTTCTGAGAAAGAGGGGTGCTGTGTGGAAGATATCATATTTTATAGGTCGCCTGTCTAATTTATTTGATGACTGCTCACAGTTTCAGACGGGGGTATAAGCTAGAGCAGCACAATCCAAAATAGGACGGCATCTGCTAGTGTTGCCTCGTGTGTGAGGGTGCAAAACAGATGACAGAGGCATTTTGAGTACTTATAAGTCAGACCATGTGAACGTTGACTGAGTTACTGACTTGAGGCATCTGTTTTAACCATAGCTACATGTTCAGTTTTACTATGTAGTAGATGCAGGGGTACAGTATAGCAAGTGAATATAAAATATCTTCCTGAGACAGTAAGTGTTTGAAGAAGCCTTTACATATTTTAAAATTGGATTTGCTTTTGTTTCGACGTAAATTCTTCTTGGAAGAGCATTGCTTCACAATAGATGTAAAACTGCACACATAATTTAATGAAACAGTGTTGAATGTCTTTTTCTGCTAAGATGTAGAAGATCAAAGAGAACTAAACTTTTTAAATTGAAAAAAAATTGAGGATGATCCCATTCACATTTAAGAAAAAATGTTCCTTTAAAAAGTTAATATATTCCTTGTTGCAGTCAGTGCAGTTGCCTAAGTTCACTAAATGCAAGACACAGAACTACTTTTAAATATGTCCTTAAAGATATTCTAGCTCCAGTTTTATCTTGTGCATGGCAATTTCAGTGTGTATATTTTTTAATCAGGTTTATATTCCTCTTAAAATGATAATTTTATAGCTTGCTCGAAAATCAAGGTTTCCATAATGCATGACTTAAGAAATTCCTTTAGTGTTGTAATGAAACTTGGTTTATGAATGTATTAAAATACTGTAAAAGAAAATGCTTCACCTGTCCTTTTATTTAAAACACAGATGTCGCTTTGCTTGTGTTATTTTATAATATTTGACCAAATACAAAGTTATAAAGCTGGCCTTGTGCTTTCTACTTTGTAATGTGGAGTATAATACATTTTTTCATCAAGTCTTTTAGCCTCTGGTTTTGCACAGGGGTTTACATAAAAGTATTGGAATTGTTAAGGTCATTTAGCCAAAAATACCTTTTGATATTAATCCTCAGTGGACATTATTTTTACCGTTGGTGGGTAAACTGACACCATTCCAACGTTATTCAAAGTTAGTGTTTGATCAAAATCTGACTTTTGTCTTTCTCTGGTGATGAAAAATCATTCTTACTTTAGAAAACAAAAGAAAGCTGGTTTTAAAAGATCTCTTCTCTGTTGAGTAAACACAATGAGGAAAAATCTGTCCTTTATGGATAAGTGACTAACTCGTTCTAAAGTTATATTTCAAGAAAGTGAAACAAAACCATTGAATGGTATTACATTTTAAAGATATTTATTGAAATAGTACATTATATGATGACATTTTATAGCTAGTTCATATTATATGAACCGCATTATAATGTTCCACAATGGAGAGTGTCTCTTACTCAGCGCTGTCAGACTAGAAAAAAAGAAGAAAAAAAATGAATCAGTATAAGATGCAAACATTAAGGTAGACAGTTTTCTCTCAGAAAGAAAAAGATAAAATATTTATCAAATAAAAATAGCTCTGCAAATATTCATTAAATTCCAAAGTCAATCATAAAACGATATAGTCAAAGAGCTTGTGTTGATGGTATCATTTTTTTGAGATGTGATCTCACCTTTCCAGTATCACGGCTCTTGGCTCTGAGCTTGTTGACCTGAGACTCAGCGATGTCAGCACGCTCCTGAGCCTCCTCCATCTCATGCTGGACCTTCCTGAGCCTGGACATGTGGGTGTTGGCTTGTTCCTCCTGAAGGTTTTGAGATACCAATTATTTTAGTTTACACAAAATGCCAAATTAAAGCTTGGTAATGTGCTAACTTAAAGGGGGCATTGTTTGGTGGCAGACAATCAGTCATTTCACTTACCGCCTCCTCAGCCTGTCTCTTGTAGGCCTTCACTTTGAGCTGCAATTTGTCCACCAAATCCTGAAGTCTTGCAAGATTCTTTTTGTCCTCCTCGGTCTACATAGATGAACAAAAGGTTTGTCAAGACTTATTCCAAATAACACAACAATTAATACAGAGTTAAATAATATTATTTTTTTTGGTTTTAGAGGTACTTAATAAGTGCTTAGAAAACACAGAATGGAATAGTCACCTGGTAGGTCAGCTCCTTAACTCTCCTCTCATATTTGCGGACTCCTTTAACAGCATCGGCTCCACGTCTCTGCTCACCTTCAACTTCAGTCTCCAATTCTCGGACCTGTTTAAAAGGAAACAATTTAATATGACTACAAGTTATTTACACCACGTGAATTTACAGCAAAAATTGTTCATACCCTCTGCTCCAGTTTCTGGAGCTGCTTCTTGCCTCCCTTCATGGCGAGGTTCTCAGCCTCATCCAGGCGGTGCTGCAGGTCCTTGACTGTAACCTCCAGGTTCTTCTTCATCCTCTCCAGGTGAGCGCTGGTATCCTGCTCCTTCTTCAGCTCTTCAGCCATCATGGCAGCCTGAAGAAATGGTTTGTCACCGGTTTTGGGTTAAAACCAGTTAATAAAAAGGGGTTGCAATTAGATCATGTTTGATATTTAGACTGACATCAGTGATAGCCTTTTTGGCCTTCTCCTCAGCGTTTCTGGCTTCCTGAACTGCATCGTCCACCTCACCCTGAACCTGGACCAGATCACTTTCCAACTTCTTCTTGGTGTTCAGAAGGCTGGTGTTCTGAAATTTAATCGGAATGATACAATTTAGAAGTGTGACTTGCATGACTTGGAAAGGCCTGGTTTCTTGTGAATAACTAAAACCCAACCTGAGAGTGCAGCAGTCCAACACGCTCACTGGCATCGACCAACTCCTGCTCGGCCACTTTACGTGATCTCTCTGTTTGCTCCAGAGCGGCTCTCAGCTCCTCAATCTCAGCTACCATCAGACTGTTCCTGCGCTCCACCATGGCCACCTGCTCCTTCATGTCCTCCTGTCCTCTGACAGCATCATCAAGGTGCAGTTGGGCATCCTAACAGCAATATAAATTTGGATGTTAGAATGGTTTTCCTCTAAAATTCTTCTAATTTTTGTTTAATAAAAAACTCACCTTGAGTTGTCCCTGGACATTCCTCAGTTGTTTCTGGGCCTCGGCAGCCTGTCTGTTGGCGTGGCTCAGCTGGATCTCCATCTCGTTCAGGTCTCCCTCCATCTTCTTCTTGACTCTCAGGGCATCATTCCTGCTCCTGACCTCAGCATCCAGAGTGCTCTGCATGGAGTCAATCACCCTCTGGCTGTTTCTCTTGATCTGCTCCATTTCTTCATCCTTCTCTGCCAGCTTCCTGTCAATCTCGCTCTTGACCTGGTTGAGCTCCAGCTGGACGCGGAGAATCTTAGACTCTTCATGCTCCAGGGTGCCCTTGAAAGGTCAAGCATATAACAAGGTTAGATGACAGACATATAAAGGTATGAGAGTATGCATATGTAGATGTATTTTATAAATTGTTGTTCATCTGACGAGAAATGTTTTACCTCAGCTTCTTCCAGTGCAGCCTGAATTTCAGACTTCTCAGTCTCCACAGTCTTTTTAGCTTTCTCCAGCTCATGGATGCTCTTACCAGTCTCACCGATCTGTTCAGTCAGATCTGAGATCTCCTCTGCAATGAAAAGTGAATAAAAAAATGAAGATATATTGTAGAAATCTGCCAAATATAA
>NW_006800238.1:0-12515 GCF_000485575.1 Poecilia formosa
ATTAGTAAAGAAAAAAAAGTTTTCTTTACAAGGAAATCCAGCTGTCTGCATTGAATCATCGACTTACAGCATTCACTCCTGGACAAGTAACAACAGTGGAGAAATGTTTGCATTGCATAATCGACTTCCCAATAATCAGTCACACCAAGTGAGTACGCATGTAGCGACAGTGGAAAGGAAAACCTCTTTAACAGGTGGAAACCTTCAGGAGAATCGGACTCGGTATGAATGACTACCTACCACAAATGATATCGTATCTTATGTTTTTACTCTTCATATGAATCTCAAATTGTGTTTTATAGAATCTTTGTTCGATATAGCCATTTAGCTAGCTCTAATACTAGCTTTAGCATCCCTAGCTGCTAATGATGATCTATGAAGACTTTCTCTGAGTTTTGTGCTCTACTTCCTGCAACTTATTAGATTTACTTGCCAACAAGAACTTTGTTCATGCAACCTCAATTAAAAGAACTAATTTCTCATTTCTTGCCTTAACTCAATGCAAGCACCTGGGTTTCCCTAGACAGAAAACTGTTTAAACAATCTGAATAATAAAATGAACTTGACTGTTCAACTGAAAGTTTACGAAAATTTTACACGAATTTGTCCAGAAAAATAACTTTAGGTGAAGCTAAGTATGCTAAACCTTTTCAAAGTTAGCAAAAGCGCTAAGCAGAAAATTAGCTCCGCTATTAGCTAAATATTGGACAAATTTAGGCATTTCAAGTTGCTCCTTACCATATGTTGCACTTGTCTTGCTGCATTGAGACAGAACAGGTTATCAGATTTCAATCATGAATGATTTCATCTGAAGAGTTAACACTTTTCACAAGACGAGTTCAAACAGAATCGCTAAGAGCTGAGAATTGAAGAATTGGCTGCCAACAAGCACATATTTTATGACTAAAATCTGATTTGGCTTTCCCTTAATATTTGGGTTTACCAGAAGAAGCCAGATGCTGACATCAACTCCACAGCTATTTGCCTGCAGGCTTCAGTTTAACAAAAAGAAAAAGCTCTGACCTAGCATTTCAAGATCTTGTTACATGAGATCTCATTCCATCCTCAGTTGTAATAGTCACGACACCGCAAGTTTAGAGCAGTTTATTAATAAACCACTCTAAACTCTCACCTGTCATTGCTTGGATATTCAGTAAGCTGTTAGCTGTGGCAAAACCAGAAAAATGTACAAAATGCTTTGAGAGGAAATACCACTGTTAGCACTTAAGGAAATTGATTGTGATAAAAAACAGTGTTTTTTCTTCGGGGAAAAAAAAATAAATAAAATTGTGCAATCAGCAAGATTCCGTTTATAATCCCAACTGTAGTCTGGCGGGCTGACTGACATGTACGCCACTTGTACACATTCTAACCTATTTTTATTTGCACAAAAAACTGATTGCAAGGAACAACTAGAAGCACAGTACTGTTTTTGATTAATCGTTCTGAAAGCTTTTGCTGCATTTTCTCTTGAACCCCATAAGAACAACCCACAGGTGCACAATACATTTTATTTTTTGGGGCTTGATAAAACTAAAGATATATGCCTTGACAGAATAGGCAAAAAGAGCTATAAAAAAATCCCAGTTTTATATCTTTCATCTTTCGTGAAACATTGTTCTCTCTGAAGTAGGAAAAGGAAAATATGTTGGACCAATACCCAAGTTTTTATCCAACCTTCCAGACATCATCACACTGGAGCTAAGCTGCTGAATATATCTACTAAACCCCTGATCACACTGGATAACAGCAGACAACAATTTGTTTTGGCTAAAAAAAACCAATGAGTTCATAACATATTTAGTAAATGAAGTCATAAAGTTAAAGGGATTGGAAAAACTAAAGCTTCGGTGAGAAATGTCAGTCACTGGTGAATTTGATTGGTGCTTCTTTAAAAATCTTATTTCTTCTTTGGCTACCAGAAGAGAAACTTGTTAAATCTTGTAAAGCTGCCTCCCCGGAGAGAGCACTGTAATCTTGATTAAAAAAATATGTGATGTGAAGTTGTTTACAGCACATTTATGCCAATGTTTTCATAAAACTATAATAACTGACGAGAGAGATATTCATTTCACATTCGATTTAGCCAAAAGACATGTGCAACTCACTATTAAGGAAGAGGAAAAACTATCAGAGGCCCAAACAAATGAAGTAATTTAATAGAAACTTGGAAGAGACTGCGATAGCTTTCTTTGAGACATTAACACAGCACACTAACATCCCTGTTCCCTGAAGACAAGCTGTGCTCACTTAAAACTATTTGGTGATGAAAATGTATGAGCTGACCTCTGCTTGACTGTGGAATGTCCTGCGAGAAATGTTACAAACACTTAGGTTTTAAAGAATAATAATAATGATGATGATAAATCTGTGATGTCTCTATGATCAAAATGTCTCCATAATCCCTGATTCCAATCAGCAGACTTAAATTCACAAATAAATAGTTTGTGTTTCTGGAAATAAGTGAAGGTCTGAGATTGATTTGGGATGACTTGAGCAAATAAAACTATGCTGTAATGAGCAATATTCCCTGATGTGTCTAAACTTTCTGTTTAGTGAAATCTGTGAAGAATATGGGTCAAAGACAATGAATGAACAAGAATTTAAAACACGCAAGATAAATTATAGACACCCGTCCTGCTTTTTCCATGTTTGGTGTATCTAAGTTAGATTTTGTTTAATAGACCAAAACAATGTAGTGGGAAATAGTTTAGAGGAAGTCTTTTTTTTTTTTCAAATAAAAATCACATGACATGACATTTCACCCCAATTATGCTGAAACCCCAAATAAAACCCTGTGCAAAAAGTTTCCTTCATAGGTCACCATAGGTAGCCAGCTTAGATTGTACACAGCATCTCAAGCTGCTTCTCAACAATTCAATTATAAGTGCCAGAAATCTCGTCCATAGACAGAAAGCCATTGTTGAAATTAAGCTAAGAAGCCTTGTTTAAAGTTTGCCAAAAACCAGGAAGGGAACAAGGGAAACATGTGGAAGAAGATGCTCTGACCAAAACAAAACTAGAGAACAAAAATACAAAGTATTGACTCGTTTCTACTTTGATGTTTTGCATTGTACTTTACAACCAAGTGTCACTTTGTTTTTGAAAGTCTCATAGGAGTAAAACTATGGCAAAAATTTTATATTGAAACTCATTTTAAATGGGTAGTAAGCCTAAATAAAAGAAAAATGAAGAATTCAGTAAAGTAGGCAAATATTTAAACAAATGGAACAAAATCTGATTTACAGTTTGCTCATGCGATATAAAAACACCAGCAGCATTCCACATCAGCTTCCAAGCAGTGACTTCTAAGAGAAAAAAAAAATCCTGCAGCTTACCCCAGACCAGAACTGGGTGGAGCTCCCATGAACCTGGGTTAATTGTTTCACATCACAACCAGCACCTCTGATTCAGACCTGGCATGCCAGGAAATACTCACAGCACGCAGACCCCGCCCCACAAACTCTCCATGCTCCACAGAAACCACAAGAGAGTGCAGTGATTTTCTTTTTCTCCACGCTATTTGACTAAGCTGTCAATCCGGTGGTCAGCTAGAAGTTGTATTTACGTCAGTGGTAATAAACTCTGAGGTCTCTCTGCGAGCGTCGAGATTACTGCTGCCACAGCGTTGACCTTCTGGTTGGAAATATCTGATCTGCCAAAAGAAGCAAACAACTCCAGTTGCCTATTTTCAACAATTTGTAAGATTAGAAACAAAGACTTGCCTTTTTTCTTCTTCTTTGAGGCGTGACAAATAGCAGCAGAATAAAAACACAACTTTATGTTGTTTTAAGCTAAAAGACAATAAAACTTCTAGTCCGTTCAGTTCTGTGACCATCATTTCCAGATCTTTCACTGAGTAATAACAAAATCCTCCCAGTGCACGCAGGACTGTTAATCGCAGGCATCCCTCGTCTACTGCTTTTTCAAGGCCTGTTTGACTTTAAGTAAACATGTGCAGGAAATGTATTCAGTGGCTCTAAACATTTATATGAGGGCCTTGTGGTTCAAACAGTTTCATGGTCAGCAAATATTTCAAGAAGGTGCTTAGAGTGCCATTTGTTAAGCACACTATAATAGGTTATGACAATGCATTGCACGCTAGCGCGGCTGTATCATTGAGCTCTTAGTTTCCATACCCACTATCGCTCTCGCTGACAGACGGTGTAAGATAATGCTGGATCCCCATCTGATGAAAACAAATGTCTGTAAGATGTAATACAGGGGCTGGCGTTTCGTAAGCTCTACTGAGTGACCTATTTCTGTGTTCGGCGCATCCACCGATACAGGTATGAGTGGAAAGAATGAGAAACCAGTGCTAGAACAAAAAAAGAAAGAAAAAAAAAACAGCAATCTAAAATATGACCTATCCCAAAGCGTTCAGTGAGTTCATGCAGGCATTAAGGGAAATCGTTTTTTTTCCCCTAAGCCAATAAGTAAGCTCTCATCTCTTCTTTCCAATATGTCTAAAATTATCTACAAGACATATCTTCTGTTAATCTGGCCTCATTGCTGTTAAGTGCTGCTTACTATGCACAATAAACTAGCCATAATCTATTGTTTCGTTTGCCCCTCACTTGGTCTTCTGTTCCGTTGCAAATTACAATGTGAACAGTCAATAACATCCACAGATGTGCCCTTTATTGATGCCTTTGTTCACAACTGAGAAGCGTGTACTATAATAACCTACATCATTAAAGCCCAACACAGCAAGCTCAAGATTAGCTCTGCTAATGGTGGGGAAGACTGTTTGTCCACCATCGTTAGCAGCCATGCTAACTTAGCGTCGCCACCGACGTTGTGTGTAGCGCAGTAAAGAGCAAGGGGGAGAGAGGGAGCAGCACGTACACAAGCATGACTGACATCGCTAAGACCCTCCCCTTCACTCTGATTGGTTGTTTCTGACAGAGAGCAGTTTATTTCTCCAGATGGCAGTTGGACTGCAGTGAGGAGCGAGAGGAGCTTTTTTTTTTTTTACACATTATCTGCCTCATATTTTAACAAATATGTAAACAAATCATTTTTATAAAAGTTACCTATTGTCACACTAAATATGCAAAAAGCTATTTTCAATTTACACAGAAGTAATTATAAAAACGACACAAACGTTAAACTACACAGTTTTCTTTCCTAAAGTAAACCCACAATGGAAATCGGTTTACATTTTGTCACTTTACCAGCACAGCTTCAACATCAGTCCCATTCCCTGATGAAACAAGTAAAAGCTCCACCCAGGATGCTTCTACCATGAACATGTAGTTATGTTTGAAACATCTTTAGCTTTTGCACATTGGTCACATGTGTAAATGTGCGAAGACGTCCTGATTACATCTTCTCCCATATCTTTTCTATGTTTTCTACATGGCTTTTGACAGTCTCCAAATGGGATTCCTTTTTGCTCATTTTTCCCCAACAATGGCTTCCTATTTGCCACTCCTCCATAAAGACCAGCGCCCATATTCTCAAAGACTCTCAGAATCCTCTCAGAGAGAGCTTAAGTATTCCTGCCAAAGAATCCCAATTTAACAGTGATTCAGTCAGGTGCCAGGAGCAACTTTGCGTGAAGACTTGACAGAAACTCAGTGAGGAGGTCTGGTTGGCCATGTTGCTAAGTTTGACTGATTGACACATGAAAGTAAGACATAAAAAAACAAATACCTAAAGCAGAAAATTGAAAGAAATGCACCATTCATACAGCCTAGACTGGATTCAGAAAAGTGTTATGATTATTGAACTATGCAAAATTAAAATAATTGCTACATGGCATCAACATGTTTGATCATGCCTTGTTTACATGCCTTGTTTACACAAACTCATCATAAATAATGAGTTTGTGAACAACCTTCATCTTCCCAAGGTCAAATTCTCATAATAGAACTGGAGAAATTCTAAGATTTTTCCTAAAAAAACATCACCAGAAGCTCAGGTTCTTTGAGAATACAGGAATAAATTTGTAGAAAATGACTAAGTTCCATCAGAAATTCTCTTGCCTGAGCAGTGGACATCTGCAGCTCCTCCTGAGTTACCACAGCCCGTTCAGTTTAGCTCTTTATGTTGTCCAACCTGTCAGTTTAGCTGGACTGTCATGTTTTGGTAAAGTTGCACTTGTGCCAGATTCAGTCCATTTTGAATTTAACTGTGGCCCATGTTATGTTCTTGGGATATTGTTTAAGAATCTAGTGCTGCTTACCTAATCTTACATGACATATATTTCCCAACAAGTCAATATATGTTTTCAAAATTAATTTAAAAAAATAATAATTTTCCTTCCAGTTTACAGTTATACCATACTGTGTATTGATCTAATATACAATCTCAATAAAACACTCAGTTGCAAAATGACGTAATGCATAAAAGAGCAACGGAGATGAATGCTTTTGCAAAGCGTTGTAGTTCTCACCCTCCGAATTTACTTATTTTTGATCCATTTAAGCATTAACTGGCTCCATCAGTGATGGATAGAGGCAGAGCACTTAATGTGAGATTTCTGCTACGACTGCTGTTCTGCTTCACCAAATCATCACAAGCTGAGAAAAAAAAAAAGAAAAAAAGAAAAAAAATTAACCTCAGGCTTTATATGAACATGTACGCCAGGACTTCATTTCCTCTGCACATCTTGCTGCACTCATCAGTTTTATATAGAACACACTAGTCCCAAGTCAACATCAGTAAAAATGAAACGGTGCATGATAATGATGTTCCCTGACCTCTTTTAGACCGTCAGTATAATCCATGATGCTGCCGTCTTACCTCCCGTCATGTCTCGCAGCTGAATTTAACTTAGCAACTCGAAAAGCGCACATGTAAAATCCAATCATAAATATAAAGTCTCAAGTCAATGCAGCTGTGGGATACGTAGGAGATAACATGTTTTGCTTCATTCCACAGATAAAAAATAATAAAGAAAACTACAGAACCTTCCTAAGTGCGTTTTTATGGGTTTTACTGGAAAAAAATGTTTCATTGCTTGTTTTTTCTCTCCGGCATCTCGAGCCAGTTCGGAAAGAGAACATCTGCAAACTCTCACCCCTTCGACTCTATATTGAAATGTTGCTTGGGAAATAATTCATAGTCTCATTGCTGAACTCCCAAATGCCCAATGAAAGAAAACAACACAATAAATCTCACATTTCACCGACTGCTCTCTCAACAGTTTCTGTACAGCATGGTTAGTCCAACCAAAGTCCGAGAACACAGAAATTTGGTCTAATTATTGTATATTCTTTAACTTTATCATTATGGAAAAATATACATCATGCAGTAGACATAATTCAGGCAATGGCCATTTGAATTGATCATTTGAAAACTGCTGCCTTATTGAGAAAGAGAAACTGAACTTCCTGCACCACAAAACTGGATAAATTCTGTATTAACTAGGTTACGTGCAACACACACCTGCATCCCACAGTTCGAATCAAAAGTGCACGAAAATGTCGACACTCGGGAGGAAACTCTAAACCTCTCCACGGCCCAATAACCCCAAAACTATTTCATACATTGTAGGTTATGCTGCATTATGTTTTGGTCTTATAGTAGGTTTTGGTCTTATGGGTGAAATGGAGCTAAAACTCCTTCAACTAAGAATGCCTAAACGTTTATATTGTCCTTTTAGATGCATATATTTTTTATTGGAATACATTTAAACAGACTTAAAAGCAGGTGAGTTACTGTATTGTCCCACAGGTGAAATTCGAGGAGTACTTCATAAACATTAAGCTTTTCTTGTGAGCTCTGATAGCCTAGTGGAGCCCTGAATCATAGCCAATGTCTTGAACCAGCTCCGTTTAGGGCTGCAACTAATGATTATTTTAGTACTCAATTATTTGATTGATTACTTTGATGATTAATCAATTAATCAGATTAAAAAAAGCATGGCACATTCTGCAGAGTTCTTATTTAACACTTTAGTTTTTTATACTATATTAGAAATACTTAAAAAGAAAGCAAATAAACATCTATAAACAAACAATTACTTTTTAGATAAAAAATAAACTAATTATTGTGTAAAATTAAATTCCTTTAGGGAATGTTTGATCACTTGCAATGTCAGTCCTTCCTCCTTCACTTAACATCACTATATGTAGGGTTGATCTGTTGACTATTTTTTGCATCAACCGATATAAAAATGTGATTAATAGGATACTTCTTTTACAGAATGTGAGCCAGGTGATGTTAAAATTGAGCAGTTCTGGATAGAACATATTCACAGAAAAACTTTTTTTATATCTTAAATGTAAAATGTATATACTTTTGTGCATTTTTTTTATTAATTATTGCTTTGAGTGTGTTGCTCTTTCAGCAAACAGTATTTTTGTGGGTCTGTATACTCTAGTTAACAATTAACCGATTACTAAATTAGTTGACGATTAGTTGATTCGTCACAATAACTCTGATTAATCGTTGCAGCCCTCAGTTAGCAGCCTCCCATCTGGTCACCCCAAACGAAACTACCAACTGAAGGTAAGTTGAGTGGGAATTTATAATATGGGAAATATGACTCATTACCCTGGGCGGCACAGTCTTGGGGGTAGCGGTGCATTTTTATTTTTATTTTTTCAAATTTATCGTTTTTTTCCCCCCCTCTTTTCAAGTTTTATGAACTAATTGACACTGCACAGAATTTCTTTTAAACAATTTCATATTTATGGAATATTTTTTAAAAATCACCATATTTTGGTGACTTTAAACCTCATTTTTATATTTTGGTGACTTTAAACCTCATTTTTAACTTAATGGAAGCCTTAAGATTGTTGGGGCCCAGAGGAAGGGGCTGGCTCAGGGCCCATTCAAACACTGGGTGAGTTAATCAGAACAATATTTATGATTCATGTCGACTGATGATCCCAACTTACCGCTATGCGGGTGGAAATCTTCTGCTCGCCCTCTGATCCCTTCTGCTCTCCATTGGCCCTGCTGTAGTCTGGAGGTTGTTGGTTCGATCCCCGGCTCCCTTTGCTCTTTCGGTTCCCGGGCCCCTGTTGGACGATGTTAAGCAGGTGCAGTGTGTTTTCGTGCTCCCGGTCGGAGCTCTCGGCCTGACCCCTCTGGTAGCGGTTCTCGCAGGTGGAGTGGTGCCTCCTGAACTGCTCAATGCGGGCGCGCAGACGCTCCACGATGGCGTTGTGCAGCTGGGGGTCCGCGGAGCCTCCTCTGGAGGTGGCCACCATCGGTCCGTTGCCGACCACCCCGCCGGGCATGGCTCCTAACCCGACGCCCAGCATGGGCACGAAGGTCCCTGCAGCAGCACCAGCAGCAGACTGAGCGGGAGTCGCCTCTCCCATGCCCGCTGGTCCCTCACAAGTTTAGAAAAGCTGAGGTCCTCTCAGCCAGAGCAAGAAAACAATGTGTAAGGGATTTAACTAGAATTCCATGTGGAAAAACTGAAATGCTGGCCTATTTATTTTGGATATTAGTTTAAATTGACAGTTCCCATATGAAAACACCAAACATTTAGGTAAGAAAATGTCCAAACTACTGTCCTCGTGTGCCTAAAAAAAAGAGGAAAAAGTCCCAAAGTTACAGCATCCTACTCTTTCGGGGTAAAATGTTTTCCGAACATGAGGAGTCGTGGGGGTCACAACTGGAATGAATCTTCTCTTCCTTAACGACGCGACCTCTGCTCAGAGACAAACAGGCTGCATTCAACGCGAATCCCTCCGATGATTCAAAACCATGGCACGCACAACTTCACTCCCACCGTCCGTGCTACATTTTCAGCCCGTGTGTGTGTGTGTGTGTGTGTGTTACACCCGTTGCATAGCCGAAAGAGTGCGACCGTCAGAGGAGCCGAGAATATGGGAGTGAGCGGTTGGTTCCCAGAGCGAGAGAAGCAAGCACATAAAGACACCGAATCCACAAAACTTCAAGACTCACGGCATTGTTGTTTGGAAATTAGTCCTTTCTCTCTTTGTTTGTCCATCTCCATCCAGAGAGGAATTTGATCGCAAAGCAAGAGGGGGAAGAAACACAGGAGGTCGAAACGCGTGGAGCCGCTAGAGTAACCGATTGAGATTCGTCTCTATAGTCCATTGACAATCATTTGTCCGTGTGGTAGACCGAGGCAATACCAGAGCTACTATACACAGACCCTCATTGTATGAACATTCCTCTTCTGACATGGTGCACTCTTACGGATGAAGCCGGGTGTGAATGCACTCTAGTGGAGGATTGGAGAATTATCCTTCAAGGAAAGCGCCATGGCAGAGGGGAATTAATCTCATTCATGTTCCTCAAACATAACTAATTCAGTAGCTGATGAAAAAGTTCAGCTCCATGAGAAATCGTCTTGGGTTTCTGCTGTTAACTAGATGGTGTTTTTTCTTTCTTTCTTTCTGATAGTTCCAAACAAAGCAGAGAATAATCATTAAGTAGACACAAAAGGATGCAAATAAAATCTAAAAAAGTGTGGCATGCTTATGTATTCAGCCCTCTCTATTCTTATATCATTAAATAAAAGTCAGTGCAATCAACTTTCTTCAGCAGACAAAAAAAGCTAAAAGAGTCCATCTCTGTGTTTTGATTTCTGCTGTGAAAACTACATTCTAGCAACATTTTATACCAAAGAGGAATCAGCAAGAAAAAAAAAAAAAACTAAAAAAAGAAGTTATTTAATTTTTATGTGGAATGTAACTCAAACTTATTCATGAAAAATCAATTGATTTACATGTTTTATTGGATATACTTTTAAATATATCCAAAAAACTCAAAAGAAAATGCAATTTCAGAAGCTGAAATAGACCTAGAGCTACTTGACAAGCAATTGGCTGGCGTTCGCAAGGCAAAAATCCCAGAGCATCATTCATTTTATTTGGTGTGTTTGGTTGTAACACCAAAAGCAGATATTAGGAAGACTGTGGATATCAGTTTCTGGTATTTGGTGTTTGAACTATTAAAATACTCAAGTTATATGAGTATTTGTCTCTTACCAGTAGTTTTGTTTTGTTTCAGTTGTAGTCCCTAACCCCTGTGAATCCTGGGTAAATGATGAATTAACTGGGAATTAACCTCCAAAAGCAAAACATGTATCAGTCTGTAAAGGCTACAAAGGGTCAAAGGCATCCTTAAGGTTTTGGGAGTTCAGTGAACCACAACCAGAGCCATCAACCACAAATTAAGAAAATTTGAGTTAGTGCTTAACTTTCCCATGAGTGAAGAGGCAAGTCGTTTTTCAAAGAACTGTAAATGAGCGCATTTTGTAGGGATCTTAGTGAACATGGGTGGATATAAACATCATCATGAATGCCAAGGAACATCAGAAGACAGTTCTGAATTAAAGTTGCGGAGAAATATAAGGCAGGTTTATGATGAAAAGCTATACCATGCTCTTAGCATTTCACATGTTTATGTTGCTACACTTGTTAGCGTTGTGGTTTCAGGATATCCAACTGCTGGTAAACCAGATAAACTCACTTTACAAGTGCACCATAAATGTTTCCATCATGGTCTTATGTTAAAAGCAGGGTGCATATGGAGTCTTAAGGAATTGGATCAGGAGGTTTTCACCAAGAGAGAACAAATGGGCAGATTTCTTATAGAGCTGAGCTGTGTTAATTGATTATCAGTCAGGTCTGGTTTATCTGTCTCTCTTACCAGTAGTTTTGTTTTTTTTTACACTGAAAATAGGTCTCAGAAATCCTTTTTTCTTGACAGAAAAAAGCCACTTCCATAATGACTCGGTATAACTGTCGACACATTTTTGAAGTGAGTTATCTCAGGGGAATAGTACAGCAGACACAGGGAACAATCAGCAGTGCCTGTGCATACAGGCTAGTAAAATGTATAACATAGATATTGTTCAGCTGAGAAAACAGTGAAGAATTATTGAATAGAAAATCGAGAAATAAAGATTTTCTGAATTAACAAAGCAACCTTCAAGAGAATTTTGAAATTAGATTTTGAAAGTGTGAATTTAAGTAGCTTCAATACGTTTCTGTCAGTTTAACACCGTTCTGTGCCTCACCCCCATTTTTCAAAAACGATTTTATTTACTGTCAGCGTTAAAAAGAAGAGGACAAACAAATGTATTAACGGTATGTCACCACAAGGTGTACCATACGTAAGTGGCTCTTTGCGTTCTTTTAAATTTAATTTAAAATATTTTTTGGTTCTCCTGTAAGAGCATAATAGAACTCATATAGCCAATAAATTTTTTTTAATTTATTTTAAACGTTTACCCGTGTGGAAAAAAAAATCATATACCAACACTTGATGCTAAAAGTTTGCAAAGTAAAAGCACTCAAAATAAAATTACTTTTTGGAGTGGCATATAAATTATTTTTATTTTTTAGAGCATTATTTTTGAAAAAAAAAAAAAAGCTTAAAAAGAGAGAGAGTTAGAAATTTTTTAACTAGTTCAGGTCAGACAAATACTGGTTGGTCCACAATGAAAACAACAACAATCTGTTCCTGGACGTACTTATGAAAAATGCTCCAAATTGACAGACTTAGATAAATTTGTTAGTACTCCTGGTAAAAATTTTCATACAACCAAAAAAAAGAATTTTTTTTGTATGATA
>NW_006800238.1:13216-91289 GCF_000485575.1 Poecilia formosa
AATGAAAACAACAACAATCTGTTCCTGGACGTACTTATGAAAAATGCTCCAAATTGACAGACTTAGATAAATTTGTTAGTACTCCTGGTAAAAATTTGCATACAGCCTAAAACTAGAATTTTTTTAGGATGATACAACACAGAAAAATGTAAGAAAATTCAGCATTTAATTTATGGTCGTCCACAGTCATCCTAATCTCTGCTCTTGGGGTCATGGCAGTATCCTATTCTTCAATGAATAGGATACTTTTCGCATCAAAAGGAGTCATTTGAGGTTGTTCAATCCATTTGATGGGGATGGCTCTTGGGCATTGGGGGTTTTATCAGGCACGTCCCACTGAGAAGTGATTCTGAGGCAGATCCAGAACAGACTGGAAGGACCATTTATCCCTTTTGGTTATGTCGATCGCCTCAACATCGATTAAATCCTTTATGACAAGTATTTTTTTAATCGAAATAATATGGATCATATCCTAAATATACCCGTATTTTCTCTTGGTAACTCCTCTGTTCCAACCTATTTAGGGAATTAGGGTACTCGCTGTGATGCATTTTCTCTGTTTTGAACAGGAGAAATCCACTTCCAGACCACCATCTGAATTTCGCACGTCATCCGGGTCACAAAAAGCAATCACTAAAGGAATATTTCACAGTTTTTAGGGATTTTTAGCACTTTTCATCTATATTTATGAACTTATTTTTAACTTTTATTGTAAAATAAGACATGAAATCTATTTATACTTTTTAATCTTGTTGTAGAAGAAGATATTAAATCAACATCTATTCATATTTACTTGTGTTTTTAACACTGGGTTATAAGTGTCTTTATTCCTTTTACACATATGAACCAGCCTCACATTCAAACCTCTGCTTTACTCTGAATTCAGAAACAACACTTGCCTCAGACACAAACACTCTTGCTTTAGCGCAGTGTTCTCAGTTCCAGTCCTCAGGCCCCCCTGCTCTGCGTGTTTTAGATGTGCCTCTAATTGAAAAGTACTGCTTTAGCGTGTTCAGTCTGCAGAATTACACAGTGTCAACTGCAACAGGTTTCTGCTCTCCTGATTTATCGGGTCGACCCTCTGAGTTGTATCTTCAGTGAACAGTACTCCAAATCCATAAATCCTTCACAAAAAACAGGCGGAAACACCAAATTCTTAAGATCAGTAAATCTTCCCTACATCTGCATGCGAAGGATTAAACCAGCACAAAAAGAGTCAGTGAGGTAAAATTTGTCAGATTTATTGAATACAAAGATATATCTGAGATCTCAGAACATCTGATGGCAAAACCCAAAGTGATCAGAGACCTTTCCCCCAACAACAGTTTTTATCCAGAGAACAAATACAATAACTAATTACAATAACTAATCATCACACAATAACGTTTCCTAGACTCTGTTCAGCTCTTCCCTCTTTAGGTGGAATGTCTGTTTTCCTGAGCTGAAGCACAAAATAAACTTTTAGGAACTAACCTTCACCTGTCCTCACACTGTTCTTCAGCAAATAGTTATCACAAAACACCTGAATATATTAACTGCTTAAAAGGTTAAATATCAAAATTAAAACATGAATTTGCCCACATGAAAATCATTAATTACATTATAAAAAATAACAGCAATGATTTTTATTTATGTTCTTTTTTTCCAGTCATATTTTCACCATGTTATTCATACATTTATAAATGTCAGTGTTCCAAACTAAATATTTAATTCAAAGGTTAGCTTGGACAATAAATATTTACTTTTAAAATGAAATATTTAGTTTGTAAACTAAACACATTGCTGAGATCATTTTTGCTCACATATTCTATAAAATCCACATTTTTAATACATCAGTTCCTGAAAAATGGAAATAATAACAAAGAGATGAAGAAAAAAACAAGACGTCTCACTTTGAGTCATTTTAAAATCAGATCTGAACTCAGACGAAAGAGTCAGATGTGAAAGATTAATGCTGCCCTGCTGCTTCCAGCAGCCTGGTGATGAATCTGAAGCTAAACACAGATGAAGAAGTCTCCAGATGATAAGATTGTCTCCGGTTTCCTCTTTAAAACTCACAGTTTCAATCTGATCAATAAGTTTTTATTTGGACTTTGTAATCTTCATGCTAAGATCATCAGAGCTGCTGCTTGATCACTGAGATCTTCATCGGTAGGATCTTTAATGTTTTATTAATTTCAAAATATGGAACCATCTTTTTAGTGAAGGTGTGTGTGAAGGTGTGTATGTGTGTGTTGGTATCCAGATCAGAGAAGGACAGCTTTCCTCTGTCCCAGTCCAGATTCACTCTGATCCTCTGGAGATTCTTCTGGACTGAGAGAACTTTGGAAGGAGCTGATGGAGAACGTGCAAAATATTTACCTGAAGAGAAATCTATAACCAACAGTCCAGACAGTATGAATCCCTTCCTCTGAACAGACTCTTCTAACACACCAAGTCTCCAGAATAAACTGTCTCCAGCATCAACATCCCAGCTGTGGTTCCCTGAGTTAAAACCCTCAGAACTCAGAACAGACCAAGGTCCATCAATCCTCTCTGGATTATCAGGAAGCTGTTGTTTCTCCCCTCCCCTCCCGTTGGTCAGATCTTCAGACAGATGGAGTTTTGGACCCGCCGTGTTTGGGTCCAGAACCAGAGGAGTGTAGGTCACCATGTTCTCCATGTTGCTCCAGATGTTGAAGGCCAGGTTGCCCAGATGTTTGGCCTGGTCTATCAGAGCTCCTGAGGGCAGCTGTGGATCCTCCAGCAGGGGGCAGCGCTGGACTCTTTCCACTGCAGCCTTGTAGTTGTGCAGGAATGAGACGTCTGCAGCTCTCAGCTCCTCCTCTGTGGCTCTGACTGTGTCTGAAAGAGCTGCTATCTCTCTGCTCAGAGCCTCCATCTTCTCCTTCATCATCCCTCTCTTCTGCTTCGCTTCCTCCCTCAGTGCAGCCAGCCTGGCCTCCTCTTCCTCTGCTAGAAACTGATGAAGCTGTTTAAACTGCTCCATAATCTGCCTCTCTGTGTGTCTGGCCTGGACCTCCAGGTGTTCTGCTGTCTGATCAAACACCTCCTGAACTTTCTTCCTGAGCTCCAGCTTCTTCTTTAAAGGCTCCAGAGTTTCCTGAAGGCTCTTCTTGTGTTGCTGAGCAGCTTCATTAATGGGTCTGAATCTGTGGTTTTTGTGTAAATCTGAATCTCTGCATGTGTGACACACTGGCTGCTGATGGTTCCGACAGAAGAGTTTGAGTTTCTCAGAGTGCAGACTGCAGAGATCTTCTGAAGCTCTATGCTCTAAGATAGATTCATTCAGGTTTTTCAGAGCCAGATTAGGAAGTGGTTGCTCCATTGAAGATCTCCTTTTACAAACTGGACACTCTCTTCCTGGTTTCTCTCTCCAATTTTTCTGCAGACACTCCTTACAGAAGCTGTGGCTACATGACAGAAGAACTGGATCCTTAACTATTTCCTGACAGACCGGACAGGAGAGATCATCATCTGATCTGGAAGCCATTTTGTCTCAGAGTGAAGCTGAAATCACAGCAGACAGAACGTCAAACCAGGAAATCAGTTTCTCACCTGTGGAAACCTTCTTAACTTACTTTCACTTTGATTTGCTTGTTTCTCCTCCTGTAGCAGTCTGTGTTTCAGTGTATAGTAGTTGGGTTCTCTGTCTGTTCTCCTTGTTCAGTGTTAGTTTGATTTCAGTCAGAGACAAAGGCAGATGTCAAAGGTGATCCTCGGGGTGTTTACTCAATGAGTTTTTTCTCTCTGAACTGCTTCCTGTTTTTTCCCAGGTGTTCCTGTTGGAATCAGTCTTAAGGCAGAGATGTGGTGCCCTCTAGAGGATTTAATCTTAGTCTTCAGTTTTAGAAAAACACTACAGCTTCTTCTGATTCATGAGTTTGTTTCTACTTGAAGTGAAAATATATTTTTCCTCTCATAAAACTCTTTCAGGGTTTCCTTCTGTTTGCTGTTTTTCTGTCAGATTCAGACTCTGGAGTTGAAAATGGTGTTTGGTGTTGAGGAAAATGTTTCCTATTTTCAAAACAATTGGATCAAGAATCGGATTTGATCAATGCCCTGACATTTTTTTTTCAAACTGTAGCTGACAAAAACTGTAAATATTTCAAACTGTAAATATTGACAAAAGAACTTTAAATGTAAACCAAAAATAAAATCAGAAAAGAAGAAAAAAATTAAGAAAATAAAAACAAAAGCTGTTGCAGTAAAAGAAATACCCTCTAATGATTCAGTGTCTCCTCCTCCATCCATGCTGGCAAAGAGAAACACAATCATTGCTCTCTGATTGCAAACTGAAGATTTCAACCTGAACAATGCGGGACATCTGGAATCAATTTGTTCAACAGCAAAAGGCTAACGGCTCAAGGCTAACAGCTTATTTGCCTTTAATGCTAAGTCATATTCATAAAAGTTATAAGGGACATTTTAAAAGCTGCAGACATATGACAGCCAAACATCCATCCATTTTCTTTACACCCTTGTCCCTTAATGGGGTCGGGAGGGTTGCTGGTGCCTATCTTTCAGGAAGAGCCCAGCCACCCTGCAGAGGAAACCCATTTCGGCCGCTTGATCTCGTTCTTTCGGTCATGACCCAAAGTTCATGACCAGTGGCGCAACTGCACATTATTCAGGTGGATGCGAAAACATAAATCGGCGCCGCCCCCCTCCCCCAGGGAAGGAACGTCAGGGTAAAGCTCAACCCCCCATTTACCTCGTTATATGTGAGAGGTGAAGGAGCGTGAGGCGCGCTGAACTGTATGGGAAAACATAATCGGCGCGTCGCCCCCTCCAGACGGGGTTTTGGCGCCCCCTCTGGTGCTGCGCCCCTAATCGTTGCATACGCTGCATACCCACTTTTTGCGCCTCTGTTCATGACCATAGATGAGAGTGGGAACGTAGATCGACCAGTAAATCGAGCGCTTCGCTTTTTGACTCTGCTCTCTCTTTACCACAACGGACCGGTATAGCGCCCTCTTCATGGTAGATGGTGCACCAATCTCCCGCTCCTTTCTTCCCTCATTCGTGAACAAGATCCTGAGATAGCTCCTCCACTTGGGGCAGGACATCCCCCCTGATGTCCTGCCCCTGAAGAGCCTGCCGTAATGCGACCTGTATCCGATCTTTTCATGACAGTGTGAACAGTACACGTCGGATACGTATTCGAATCCGATTCAAATGTGACCTAACCTTCAGGTCGCATTCATCCGAATTGAACGTCCTTCATACACGACAAATCCCACTATTCTGTGCCCTGATATGCGCAAGCGGGAAGAAAAACAACCATGACGAACTATATGAGGATTAAGTTGTTAATATGCTGCTCCGGTCGATAACTTCCAATGTGTAAGCTAAGCTCCACCGTTAGCCTCCATGTTTACTTCCGCAAACACTGAGCACTACTTGTTCTTTTTAAAGAATCATGAAGCAGTTTAAAGAACTTTTTTTTTTTTAAACAGACATAATAAAAAATTTTAAAAGTGTTTTTACACCTTAGATCTATATCCTACAAAACCTCTGTGCACACAGATAAAGAAAAGACAGAATAATACTGTATTAAGATATTGTAAAAGTACCTTATTGATGGTAATAATTGTGCATCTGGTGA
The DNA here is from genome assembly GCF_000485575.1 of Poecilia formosa. Classification (NCBI taxonomy): domain Eukaryota; kingdom Metazoa; phylum Chordata; class Actinopteri; order Cyprinodontiformes; family Poeciliidae; genus Poecilia; species Poecilia formosa. The sequence continues at coordinate 18,825 of NW_006800238.1, forward strand.
CTGACTTTTTGTCCTTGATTGTTTTTCCTTTTTTTTTTTACTCAATGAAATAATGTGCTCAAATTTAAAAATAGACATTTCAAAAAACTTCAGTGAGATTTTGCTACAAAGCGCAAATTTTAAGAGGGTTGTTTTATTTTATTTTTTACGACATTACAACGGTCAATCTTGGATTCAGGAGGAGCAGTGTGGTTTTTGTCCTGGTCATGGAACAGTGGATCAGCTCTTCACCCTCAGCAAGGTGGAAGTTCGCCCATGCATCTCAATTTACCAAATAAATCGAGATTTATCGGGTTTGATTTTTTGTGAAGCTTGATGTCTTTACCAATCATCTGTCTCATACTTTATTGTCACAGGGTAGTGGCTGTTTTAACACGTATGTAAAACCGATCTGCACATTGGAATATGAATGTGGGTGCGCCTCTTTCAACAGTTGCTATTCTTAGAAGAATATCATTTCAGTTCTGTCCAAAAATTGTGAGTTTATTGATAGTATGATGACAGCCAAAAGAATGGTACAACCAGAGTTTAACTCTTTGATTTATTCTACTTCCACAGTTTAAGTCTACCATAATATTGGAATGACAAGGTATACTTGTGTATCCCAAATTAACTGTACCACGTTGCAATCACACTTGCATAACTTCTCAAACTCTTTAAAAAATAAAAAAAGTGAAGATATACATTAATGTTAGTAGAGAATTCTTCCTCACTTGTTTTTCTTTGTTTTTTTTCACAATTATCAACTGCAAAACACACAATAAATTAATAAGTTAACACACAAGCAGTCTGCAAATGCTTTACAGTAGTAGCAATAACAGTGGTTTTCTTAAAAAAAAACAAAAAAAAAAACAAAGATCATTATCAGTACAGTACGTCATCGGTCTGACAGTAGATCTGCGCATTGTTTTCAGTCTCGAACTGCCAGGCTGTCACTGAACATAACTCAGCTCAATCTACCACAACATGTACACAGCTCCCCTGCTCACAGCGAGTATCTCCAGATAATAAATTACACCTCCACTTCACTTCAGAGACTGAAAGGTAGACAAGCTCTTCTTCAATCTTTTCTCCCCTCTTTGTAAATCACAGTTCATCTGGGAATGTTATCACCCTTACCAGCCATCCCAAATTTAGGAGAGGTTCTTGAAAAGCCTATTTTGGAATTCAAAGCCGAATTAAATACAATCTACAACACATGTTTGCTAAATTTAGCCTCCATTTATATATAACACTTGGTTATGTGAATCAATAATAATAAAAATGATTAAAAAGATTTTGAAAAAAATGTAAAAAGTGTAGAAAAACATAAGCAGTAAATATTAATTGATAACACCATCCAGCACTGCACGGCCATACTTTTCTTAATAAGTGGTTCCAGCCCACAATGAAATACTGGACTTCACTTCAGGTAGAAACTGATCACTCAGTTGTTCTGAATACAATGTGGTCCTGGTCTGAACAAAATAATCAATAATCAAACTCCTCCACAGCAGGAACTACATTCTAAAATAAAATGAAAATATAAGGCAAATTAGAGAAACACAGAAGTATCCGAAATTAACTTCTCAATTTTATACAAATATCATTACTGATGAGTCCCTGTGTTAATGTAGCACACTTTTTTGTACCAGACAAGTGCAACAAATTTCAAACAGTCAACAAGATGCACTTAAATATGTCATTATGTTAATAATTTACATATAATTAATGTTCAGAGATGTAGTGTGGGAAATGTTAGGCTTGATGCCAATGCTGTGAATTATTGACATATACTACCATTCATCTATAAGTTGTGTAATGGAGCACCTCTTGCTTTATTTTTACTTCCACCTACTAAGGTTTCTTGGTCAAGGTTTCACATGCATGGAGCTGCATGTGAAAATACATTAAAGGGAAAATATATTTTATAACCATAAAACCTCTAAATATTGGAAGTATGGCATTTTGTCTTTGTAGCCACTTGGAAACATGAAGTGAGTACCATATATGGATGATGATGTTTCAGGAGAGACTGATGGAGAATTGTACATATGATGCAGACTGTTTTCTTGATTAACAACACATGGATGTGTGGCTGCCTAATGGCAAGCAAGAAAAAAACGACAAAGGGAGCGCTTTTGCTTGAACCACCCAAACTTTAGGGAAGAGGACTTATCATAATTCATGCCATGGCCACGAAAAACAGGCTTGAGCAGGTAGTTAACAGCCAGACCACCAAGGCAACTACAGCTGTTGTTTGTGAGCATAAAGTTCTTCAGGCAATTTAGTGGTTTCTTTACAGTAGCTTTTACTTTTTATGTGTTCTTTGTCAGTGCAAGGCATCTTCTGATTTCCACAGATTGGGCCAAATCAAAAGCAATATTTTACAAACGATCTGTGTGTTTACCTGAAATAACTAGCTTCATTTGTGACTCGAGTTTTCTCTCCGTCTGAGAAAACTGAAGGTGACGGTATTTGATTAGAGCTGCAGTCTGATTCTATATCACATCCAGTTACCTCACTTTGGTGCAGTTGAACCTTCATGACTGATTATGTGGAGAAAAATGAGACTAGCATAACTATTGCATAGCCATATTCTGGTTACACAGATTTTTTTTATTAAATGTGCCAACACATGGTTGGGCACATCAGAGTAACTAGTTCATCAGAACCGCAACAGAAATTGCAATATCAATCTGAATCCAGCATCATAAGTTTTGACTTTTGAAATGCAGTTATTTAAATCTTTCTATAGAGAGCCCATATTCTTTTAAATGTCCTCTACACTGCTCTAGGGCAAAATTTTTCGAATATGTTTCTATATGAATGTTGGCTTTATGAATTAAAATACAAGCTGGATAATTTGCTGCAGCTCATTTTCTTTGGCATCTCAAATAGAACATTGTCACTTTCTTGGATGGGTTTTGGCTTTTGTTCAATTATGTTTTGTTTCGCTCTTTTGTACAAATTCTAGATTTCAGTCATGGACATGAATAAACCTAAACTAAATTACATGTCTTAACTCACTGAAAAAGCTGCAACAACAATGATATATACCCTTCAAAACCCTACAAGTGTTTTTTTTCCCTTTCATTAGTTCTGTTCATCTGAACACCAATAACTTGATAGCAACACAGAAATAATTGGACTGCCATCCTGAGCCTGACAGCTTCTAAATCTGGTTTGGTTTCTCACCTAATTGAAACTGAGGCAACCGTCATGTGCAGTTATCATTAGGTAATCTTGACACAGGCCTTTTGCATATTTGAATGGCTATATTTCTGTCTCCCCTTTCCTCTTGCCAGACATGCACTGCTAAGCTGAAATGATTGCCTGCAGTGAAAATAATCTCCTCCTTACTGCTACTGCAAGACTCAGCACAAATGACAGATTGAAGTGGGGGGGAGGACGAGAAAGTGTGTTCAAATACGAGAGCTTCTTGGCATTCCTGAGACCTTGTATGCGTACTGTCACAGTATATTAATATAGTTATCGACCAGTTAGCTAGAGCTGCTGCTCAGAGTAAATTACCGTCTGGATGCAACCAATGTCTGCTGAGGTCTGGTGGGACAGGTTTAATCATACAATATATTCGAGCGAACCGGAGTGATGGTTGAATATGATAGTTTTATGCACTCTAACAGTCTGGTTTTAAAGCTTTGGCAGCTTGCTTTTACCTGTATGTCCTGATATCCTGCATGCTAGCAGTGCACTGCAGAAGTAATTATCACAGAGAGAACAGGCATAGGATAATTATGGCTTTTTGCCCCAAAATTTAAGTCTTACACAAGTCCAACTGCTATTTATGGTAGTGATCCAAGCATAATCCTGGAGACTTAACAAGGGATTTCAGTTCTTCGATTTTTGTACGAGTCAGTGTCAGGATTTGACGCCCTTGACAGGCTCAGCTGACTGCCGTACGTCGGTCCACTCCTGCATCGTATTTTGAAGCGCCTGTGTCTTTTCTTTGTCCACTTGGACGTAGTCCACCTTCTCATCAGACGTCACAGAGGATGTGGAGGGCTGCGAAGTAATAAGAAAGTGATAATTAGGAGTCTGTTTGGAGGGGAGACAACACGGCAGTACGAAAATAACAAACGGTGGCGTCATGAATTTAGTCTACAAATACAGGCCCCTGTAATATTATTAGTACTGCTGGAGCTCTTTCTCATTTTACAGTCACAAACCTTAAAGCAGCAATATGTAGCTTTTATAAAAAAAAATATGCTTTTTACATATTTGTTAATATGACAGGGTTATAATCTGTAAATAAAAATTGAGCTTGCTTTTTTTGGGGAAGGCTTTTGGATGTGTAATCCTGTGGGACGTGCTTCGGGAAGCCCCTTCATACAGCCCCTCTATAACCAATGTCATAGTTTGGTCTGCATTGCCGGCGGTAAATTGGGCTCATTTCCGGTGAGAGTTGGACTCAGCCAAGGTTGCCCTGTGACACCGACTGGATTCTGCTTATAACACTTATAACACCGAATGTCCAGGCCCAACCAAGGTGTTGAGGGTATGGCATCTCTGCTTTTTCCAGATTATGTGGTTCTGTTGGCTTCATCAGGTTCTCTGAAGCTGTTCACAGCAGAGTGCGACTCGAACAGGATGTCTTCAAATCTGCATTCTCTAGGTCGGGGCCAAGGTCCTGCCCCAAGTGGAGGATTTTAAGTATCTTGGGATCTTGCTCACAAATATGTGAAAATTTGAGCAGGAATGAATGTTTTATTTTTAAAGAATTGTTTTGGTACTAGTGGGCTTTATTTGACAGTAGTCCCACAGAGAGAAGGAGGGGACAGACATGAGGCAAAGCAACAGAGATGGGAGTGAAACTCAGGACGTAACACGGCACATCACTATTGAAACCCGGTGGTGGCAGCATAATTTGTTAGATTTATTTTTTCATCAGCATGGATGGTGATGGAAAGATGAACGAAGATAAATAAAGAATCATCTTGGAAGAAACTAACCTAGAGAACCTAGACATAAAAGCATAACACCCTTCATGTTATGTTTGAAACCCGTAGTCTGTTTATTTTGAAATACTTTTAATTTGCTCAATTACATAAAGTTCTAATAAAATAAATTGAGACTTGTGGTTTTGATGTGAAATAATTGGAAAAGTTCCCGTGTCCGAGGAGCTGCAGATCAATGGCCCACCTTTCTGTGCGGGCTGGGTGAGCCAGGCTGGAAGTCCAGTGCCAAATAGTCCACGTTCCCAGACTTCCGAGGGGCTGGGCTGCTGGTGCCACTCATGGCTGGGGAGGTAGATGCCGGATTCTGCTATTGGGACCGGAGGGAGGTTTCAATCACACACGGTGCAATGAAACAATGAAGCCCAGCGTACTCTGCCCTCCAGCTACTGGAGCTTACCATAGCCACATAATTCTCCTCGCTGTCTCCAGAGTCCGTGCTGGTGATGCTCTGCGTGGAGATTGGTCGACAGTGGTGGGAGGAGTTCATCTCATGCCTGAAACAAAAAAAACAAACAAAAAAACAGATAGGACTCTGAGTGACCTGAGGGAGAAAGGACAGGCTTTACCAGTGAGTTGGACTCACATGGGACGCGTCCAGGACATGGTGACTGGGCTCTTATACGGCAGCTCATCTATGATCCCATTGTTCCTTAAATCAAGAGGTGTTGGCTTTGCTGCAGAAAACAAAATGCAGACAGATTTTATATAATCAAACAGCTGTACAGACTCTGCAAAGAAAATGCTTCTAAATCTAAAATACGTACGTTTCCTGTTCGGTTTAAGGTTACGGTTGATGGGAGGTGGTGTAACGTCACTCAGACGACCGGGCCTGTGACACAAGGACGCACTGCTCGCCTTCCGGGCAGGTAACGTTGCAGAGAACCCTGGGAAATCAAAGTGATGCGGCCCAGGACTCATGGGAATGTAGACATTCTTAGGACTGTCAGCCTGGGCGGCGCTGAGTGGCGAGGAGCCGGGATTCATGGGAACGTAGTTGTCATCTGAATTACCGCTGTCCGAGCGAGTCAAGGGGGTCTGGCTCCTCTGGTGGAGGATAACAGAAAAAGATGAAAGGTGACGCACAGTGCCCTTCCAAATATTCACACACCCATGTAACTTTTTTTCACATCAGCACCACATTGGATGCATTTTATTTGGACTTTTTGTTACAGGCAAACAAAGTGAATAAATTGGAGCTGCAGATCTTTTGTGTGTCAACCAGCTTTGTAAATATAAAGTCTGAAAGATCTCTTCACTAAGCTTCCCCAAATAGCAAAAGCTCAGTTGATTTTCTCGGAAGTGACTGAATTGGACTCAAGTCTGGACTTTGACAGGACCATTTTAACTCATGAATATTCTCTGGAATGTGAATCCCCCTCTAAAGTTTTTCTGTTTTCTAATAAAAGCTCCAAGTCCTTGCTTAGGAAAAATATCCGCACAGCATGATGTAACATTTGCAACAGGACAAAATGCGAAAAAAGTTCAAGTTGATCAAACACTTTAGCAAAGCACCTTAGCTTAATCTTCCAGAACATGAAAATGCAAGCAAAAGGTGGTATTCAGATGAATCATTAGTCTTTTGAAAAAAGAAAACAAAAACTCACCAGGTATGAGCTGAACCCGTCATTAACAGACTCCACAGACTGGCCTGAGTTGTTGAAGTGGAACAAACGATGGTGGTTGTTGATTTCAAAGGAAGAGCCTGTGGACGGATACATAGGCGTATATCATTATTTACCATTGCTGTGAAACAGTGGCGGGCGGCTAATCCTAAAGCAATAATCACAAGCATTAGTTCCACTAGCGCCAAAGCGCTATACCGACATGGTATTTAACAGAAGCTAATGCTAAAGCCTTAAACTCAACCATATTGATACCCGCCATGTGTCAGTGACACAACATATGTCACAACATAGCATGTCAACCTGTAACGGTTCAAATTTGTTGCTGCACACCAATCTGAATGGTTGCACTTTAGGAAATGATCTTTTTGGAACAGACCTTTTACCTGCAAATATTTTTATACTTCAGTATTAACAGTAGGACATTGGTCAGAATGCGAGCTGGACATCAGTAGAGGTTATACTGTTTACAGGCTGTGGATTTACAGTGTTGCATTCTGGGTACTGAATAAATATTATTTGCTGCACCACATCAGGGGTGGAGAACATAAGGAGAGGAAGTGAAACAGCCATGTCTTCACCCACTTCAAAATAAGAGCATAAATATAAACGTCTACCTACTTGAGGAATTGTTAACAGTCAACAATCAAAACTTCAACACAGATGTTGAACATTATTCAACTGAAAGTTTACAAAACAAGCAAGCAATGTTCCACTTTAGAATTTATCCAAATATAACTTAATTAGGGGAAGCTAAGTGCGCCAAATGTTTTTAATGTTAACAAAAGTGCTAAATGGGAAATTAACTCCACTATTAGTGCATTAGCAGAAGTGCTTTTTTGTGCTAATGTCTGAATTTAGTCATTTCAATTCGCTCCTTACCATACAGTGCACTCGTCTCGCTCATGTGCATTGAGGCATAACAATGCCTCTGGTCTTCAGAAATGGACGGTCGCATTGCTGAAGTCCACAAAAATTAGCTCCACTATTAGCGCATTAGCGAAAGTGTGCCCACCACTACTGTAAACGCTCAAACAAGGAAGAGACCATGTGTCACTGTTTATAACAAAATATCCAAGCAGGAGTATATATATAAAACAATTTAGAAAATTCTGAAGAAAGACAACAAACAGAAAGGTTTGATTTTGGTGGACTTATAAAACATGCTTGGACTTGACAAAGCAACTCATACGAAACCAAGAGGACACACATTGTGTCTGAGAGCATCTTTTTTTTTAATTGGTTATCAGTCTGGAACGAGGCATTCTGGATCAGATGGTATGACTTGAATTTCATTAGTGTGTCAGCAGAGCAGTGCCTGCTACACTGGCTCCTTTATTTCTGCCCAACAGCTCGGCTTAAAGCGAGCGACAGAGGAAGGGAAGGGAGAAAGAAGGAGAAAATCGGAGACGAGCAGCGGAGTCACTGCAATACAGCTGATCAGTTGAGACTTGGATTTGAAAAAGAGAGAAACCGGACAGTTGTAAAAGATTCGTCAGTCTGCCTACCTCTGTGGAGCCTGATATTCTCCACAGCAGGGAGAGTGTTCCTGCGTGGAAGGGCAGACACTGCAGATGTCATCTCCCCATTCTGACTCCCAGCAGAGTGGGGACTCCCCCAGTTCCCCTCAGATCCCTGGTTAGGTTTAGGGGGCCTAGGCGGAGGAGCGCAGGAGGATTCAGAGCTGGATGGCGTCAGGGAGTTGTGGTTCTTGTCAAATGTCCGTGGGATCTGATAAAAGGAGCCGGGCGTGGTGGGAAAATCATAATTGTCCGGCGAGCGCTCGTTGCTGTGCATGGTGGCGAGGGTGTTGCAGGGAGTTTTGAAGGTATACACCTCCTCGTTCTCAAAGTCGGGGTCGCCGAGGCTGCTGTGAGGTGGGGCCTCAGAACTGTAACCCCGCGGAAGGACGTAGCAGGCCTCCTGTGACGAATCGTCGTGCACAGACAGCTGATGCTTTCCTGGTTTGGGAAGGCTGTAGAAGCCGTGCAGCTGAGCTCCCGTGCCGTTTAGACAGTTTGAGAAGCCGTAGGAAAATTTCTGCACCGGAGAGTCGCTCCCCAGAAACGTATTGCTTCGTGTGGACTGAGAGAAACTGGCACTTCTGCAACACAAATGTACACATATGTACTCAGTCCATTTACACTGTGCTTGAGTTCATCCTCAAACATGTCACAGTTTAATAATTAAAAAAAAAAAAAAAAAAAAAAAAAAAAAAAAAAAAAAAACATTGTACAGGGCGGCACAATATCAGCAAAAATATGCTGGTGCAATGTCATTGTTGAAAGTTGCTATGACAAAAGTAACTGCATTTAATCCAAATTCTGCTCTCTTTTCTATTATTTCATTGTTCTCATTATACCTCATGAGCTGGGTAACCAAAATCTACATCAGCCCATGAACACATGGCAAAAGTATAACCGCTCCAGAAATAGAGAAAATAAAAGCTTTATTTTGTAATTATGGAAACGCACATGATCATATTGTGGTTTAAAATGCCATGCAGATCTACTATACATTTTCAAAAGCAGTTTGGATTAAATGTAGTAACACAAAAGGCCAGCAGATGGCGGCACAGCCCTCCACTGGAAACAGCCTGAAAGGGCTTCACAAACATGCAGCTGTGGCCAAAACCATTCATACCGCTGGTAGATTAAGGTTTAAGACTGAGCTGTTCAGCAACCATGAAAAGGATGTGATTGAAGTAGTGGCAGAAAATTGTTTTCCACTGACAAAAGACAAAGGTGTGAACAGCTTTCAACATAACATTTTTAAAATAAACTCTAAACAAAAGCGGGGCACATGATGCATTGTTTTAATATTCCATCTCATTTACTCTCAGAAAAGCTTCTTGATTGGAGGAAAATAATTTTAAAATCAAAATCTGCCATTAAAATCATTTTTGTAGTTTTTCACCATACATTTAACTATAAACAGCAGCAAAATCTGTAATTTTGGCTGATTAGTACCATTAATTTTAGGATTATTTATCTGGTGGCAACATTATCATATTTTTCTACGCATTTTGCAATTTCTTATAATATAAACACAAAAGTAAAAATTACTTAAAACTTGTTTCTTGAGTCATGGTAAATATTTTCTACGGTAATACAATGTAGAAACCATATACGTTTACATTTTCCGGTCTGTAACTTTGACCATACAGTTTACGGATCTTTTTTTTTCTGCAGTGCAAGGGAATAATGAATGAATGAATAATTGTGGACTGGAATGCATTTAGCTCATACAAGAATTGTCTAATTATTATTATTATTATTTTGTTTCTTTCCTTTTTCAATCACATTTTTTACTTGACCAGGACAGAGAAGTGCAAATGCTACATGTTTCCCAGAGTCTCAGATGGACACCCTGGGGACACGCCTCATTTACTGTCTCTCATTTGCACGGCTTGACCTTAAGTGTCAAACAGTGCTGCTCAACATATAATAAATTTCTGAACCTTTGTGCAGTAGTTCCACTTTAGCTGGGCTTTATATTTAGTTCTTTTTCATACTAAAATCTGTAAGGGACTGCTCCTGGCCTGTGATGGACTGATGACCTGCCCAGAGAATCCCCCATCTTCTATGTGTTGACTGCAGCAGATAGAGACGTCGGCTCCCATGCGAACCTGATTAAGCAGGTGTAGATAACGGATGGATGCTCGTGAGACCCTGGGATTTTCATCCTGACATGAATCACACCCTGCCACCAGATGCTTCTCTTAATTAGCAGCCTCTTGATGCAAAACCTTCTGACAAAAATATGTTCCTCCAGCTGAAGAGATGGAATGTGAGGTTTGATTCTCTGAGTTTCACAAAGTCCCAGCGCAGCAAATTTGCATGCAAATCGTGCAGCTGAGAGCGCGGCTCTACCCTGCGTGAGCCTAAAATGTACAGAAAAGATGAATTGCCGCCTCGAACTCATTGATCATGTGCTGCACAGACTTTCTGCCGAATGGCGGCGTGATTAAAGCTGCCTCAGAAACAGGCAGGATGGTAGGAGAGGAGGAAACTCTTAATGCAAAACTCAGAAGTGATTTCATATAAACATTTGTTTCCTTTGTTCTCAGGCTCTGAGCGTAGCTGACAATCTGTATATGCAGTCCCTTGTCCATGCATGCCAAAAACTATTCCACATTTTTATGCTACGCACAAAGACCTCAGTCTGTTCCATTAGGAGTTTGTTGAACTCTTAATAAACTTCAACATAAGACATGAAGAAATGACAATTTAATATGTAAAAGAAATAGGGAAGAGTAGTTTTAGCAGTTCTTCATTCTGTGTTGCTCTAATCTGGCCTCTTTCTAAACAAGATGGGGTTTTTTTCCCAATAAGGTTTGATGTTTTTTTATTTAAATAATAAATTGTAAATATTAATTGTTCTTTAAATGAGAAGACAGATGTTATTTTGTAGGGAAAAAAAGCCAAAAATGTCTCTTTGGATTGTAAAGTTGGCTGATCTATATATAATGTACTGCTCCACTGAGCGGAGGGATAATCCTGTCAACACCATGTTTTACTGTCAGTTTTGAAGACCAGATCTTCATTGAACAGATTCTCCCACATGAGGTGTGAAGGTCTGGAGCTGAAAACAGCTGAGTGCAGTGAGTTTTATTTTGGGATATCAGAGTAAATGAGGCTGAATGGAGATACACATCAAACTTTTAAGTTTCCTATGACTCATGCCTCCTATTGTTTTTTTTAATTATAACATTTTAAAAGAAGGAAAACTCAATCTACAAATATCACTGAACATGCAAATATCTGTCTTTTAAATCTGTTTCATTGCTTTATTAAGAACTGTAATCTGGGCACATAGTAGAATATAAGCCACAAGTTTGCTTCCCCTCCGTCTTACAACACTGACTATTTTTAGAAGTACGAAGAGATCTCTTATCTCTTCGTGTTGGGTTCTCACGCGCAGCTGGATAACTCTTCCCCTGCAGCAGTAGTTTTAACCCTCGGGGGCTTCAGAGCAAAGGAAGAGCCGCAAACCTGCATGTTGACCTGCATCAATGGAAAACAGGAAACCGACACAGGACGTCTGAGGATCAGGACATTTACCGTGCACTCTCTGTCTTCCTGCTCATGCACTGGTGGAGGAGGAGGTAGTCCTGAGGAGCGCTGTTGGACAGGGAGCCGTGGTGCGAGTGGCGCACGGGCACGTCGAAGGTGAAGAGCACCGGCTGGCTGGAGTGGACGGGCGCCGACGACTTCCTTTCTCCACTCACAGGAGCCATCGAGCCGGTGACATCTGCTCCAACAGATCTGGGCATATGGTGTAATCTGCTCTCTGCAGGCAGACAGAAATTGGAGTGATTGATTATTTACACGGCTGTTTTGGTTTTTTCTAACAGAACTCAACGTGCTGTGAAATGAAGAGAAAATTTATCAGTCCTCGCACAAATGGTTGCAAAACGTGTCAATCTTTGAATTCAGGAGAGCAGTTTTAAATCTACCGGGGAGTTTAGGGTTTTGCGTGGCCTTGTAGTCATTACCCTTTAGTCTGCACTCTAATCAATACAGGAGAAGGATCCGTCTCAAGGGAGAACAGAAAACAGCAGCCCTCTGCTTTTAGAGCTGCACTGAGCCCATCGGCTGAGCCGCACATGATCCAAGTTACACTTTGAAAATCAGGGTCAATGTACTTTGTTTGATTGTATTGAGCCGGCCGTTGCTTTGTGAAGACGGACAGAGTGACCAAGCCAGTCCCACCGTCTTATTGTTTCAGTGTGGCATCCCTGTTCTTTTTTTTTATTATTTGCTTTGTTTTGTTTGTTTTTTTTCCCCACCGACTACAAAGCAAAGCCAAGTCCGAGATGGGGATGTTGGAAACGAACTGGGCAGAAAGCCAAAATGAGGACTTGCTCAGCATGTAGAGAGTGGGCGGTCTACTGATCCATCGACCGATGGTGCTGTGTGCAACAAGAGCTGAGGGAGACATGAAAAAAAAGAAAGCTTAGCTGCTGCTGAAGCTAATTTTTCTCCTCCACTCTCCAGTAAATGCACAGAGAATATCAATGCAATGCCACCGACTTTTGCTGCAGTCTAAATATACTGGGCTTATAATTGATTTGTTGATTATTTTGTCACTTTAACCGTGCAACCTATAAAAAGTAAAAATAATAAAAAGACAAAATATGAATTGAAAATGGTATAGTGCCTCGTTGAATTTATATTTAGTTACAATCTCTAATAAAACACCGTTTTTAACCATTTTCTCTTTAGAATGGAAAATATCGCCATCAAAACTTAACATATGAAATATAAATAAAGCACAATTTACCTTTTCATTGTTTAGGAAACTATTTTAAAAGCACCTTCTGCACCTTGAAGCCACATTTCAATAACAAGGAAAGATGTACCGCGTATGGATGATCACATCATCTGGATCAACAGTGTCTGATGAACCATACATTCATTTTACAGCTTATTAGCAAAACAGAACAAGAATGGAGCGAGCACTTTAGCTACATTTATGCAGAAAACCTGTCAAACCAACCAGCAACAGTTTTTTGCTTAAATTTCTGCCGCAGAATTTAAATCCAATCGGTTCTTTTGTTTCTATGCAGGAAACATGAGTGAATTGAGTCAAAGTAAACTGATGGGGAGGACATATTTCACATGTTGGAAACACTTTTTCTCCCTAAGTTTCCTAAATAATTGTCACAAGTGTAAGAGTAATCAAAAGAACAACAGAGTTTTTGTGTTTAATGAGGAAATAGTGGTGTTACTCAGCTAAAATCCTAATTTTATTTAAAGTAAACATCGACAAAACATTTTCCATTGTGGCCATAGTGTTCCCAAAGTAATGTCCTCTCTTCAGCAAATTATGTCTCAGTTCTTCTCAAAGTGAGACAGTAATGAATATGACTATTGTGAGTCGCTAGCCTGACCACAACTAAAAAGGAGATCATGTAAAAGAAGTGATGTCACAAGTCCTTCAAAGAAGACCTTTTAAATTAGTTACACAAAAATGTCAGTCTACCCTTTAAGAAGAATCAGTGGGTCATGATTAGAGCTGCAGAACACAAATGTGTTGTGTGAGCATCTATGTTTTCGTGTGGGACTGGCGCTGGGTGCAGTATTCTGGAGTCCTGTTTGCTGAATGAGGCCACATTCAGGCCTGGAGGGGAAAAAAGCCTCTGTTATGAGGTCTCCAGGCCAGTGGACACCCGTGAGATGCCCAGGCCAACAGTCACACAGGCAGGGACTCCCCCCACACGCCCCAGCTGCCCCCACCTCAATGATCCTCAATTGAACCATTGTCCTGAGTGATTCCATTCTCCCTGGGCTGGTTAGGCATCATCTCCTTTCTCCACAAAAAGCTTTGTAAAAGCTTTCATCCAGCGTGGTGAGCGTTAGCCCCTCTAATATGGGTAGATATATTGATTTGTTGTCAAAAGACAGACTCCCCCGCCCCTGATGACATGGAGAGCTGCTTTGCAAAACAAAAGCTGTTTGTATTACTGAGCAGAATAAAATTACCCCAGGAAATTCCTTGAATGTAATCATTTCTTGTTGATTTGTGCGCAACAAATAATATTTTTTCTGGCTCTGATTAGCGCCAGAAATGGCTGTCAGAAGTGGAGCAAGATGAAAGATTACTGGTCCAGTCTGCTGATGGAATAGATGGCTCATCACTGACACTAATGGGCCTGATGATGTATGTCACCTCTGGGAAGCAACTCCACGAACTCCTCACAGTCATAACACCAGAATTCAGAAAGAAGCACAAAAATAAAAACGAAAGCAAAAAGATTCTCAAAGATACTCCCAGATGTATTTTTTATATAAACAGTAGCATTTAAATCCCGGGAAAGGTTATACATCATATTTTAGCTGATAAGGAAAACACGATACAAACGGCACAAACCAAAAATGTTGTTTTTGTTTTTTATACCAGGCTTTTCAAATCTATTCATATTAGGTTAACGTTTAACTGATTCACATTAGAACCAGCTACTTCAATATAATTTATTGGGATTTTATGTAATAACAGACTAAGTTGTGTTATACACCAACACTACTTGGTGCATAATCCTGAAGTGGAAGGAAATTGAAAAGGTTAAACAGTATATTATGTGTTTGTATTCATCAAATACATAATATGAGACCCCTTAAGGACAACCAACTGATAGCTGTCAAAAATCCCTTAATTGGTGAATACAGGTCGTCCACCTAAACTAAAAGGTCAAATAAGGAGAGCAATTAAAATAAATCTGGAGGAGCACCAGAGCTCTACAGCTCATATGGAAAAATCTGTTGACAGGACAACTATTCTCAATAAACTCAACAAAAATCTGTTGCAACTCCATTTGTGTTTACATTTCATGAAGAAGGAAGTAGCGCCATGTTCCTTCTTCAGAGGTTTTCATGTTGTTTTCTTCAGTAGCTCTTGGTGCAGCGCCACCACAGGCTGGGAGGTTTTTCAAAGGGTTTGGTTTGTTTGACACAGTGAAAGAAAAACCGCACCAGATGTAAATGCAACAAATGTTGCAACTTTGGTTCCCAGTTGATTTGTTTGTGTAATTCCAGCAAACAGAAGTTCTACAAAGTATTGACTCAAAAGGGTTGAGCAAACAAACAGATTTCTGTTTGTAAAAATATATATAAATCATGTAGAATTTCTCCTATTACTTCACAACCTCATCTTTCAAATAAAACCAATTAAAACACACTGAACATTGTGGTTGTAGCACAATAAAACCTGGAATAGTTAAAGAGGAATGTGTACTTATATTAGGGGCTGCATTTATTCTAAAACATCAGCAAGGCATTTTCAAGAAATAAGTTAGTCTCTCCGTGATCCTGATGTTTAAGCGAACATCAGACATCAGCAGAAACGCCTGAATGGGCCCTATTGGTTGGCAAAAAGAACAGCTATTCTAGGTCAAAGAGCTCCAAAGTTCACTAGCAATTTTCCAATCATGCTCCATAATATATCACCTTCTGTCTCATTGGCTCTGTGGCTGTAATCTAATAAAAGCTAGCTGCTGGTCTCAGGGGGCCAAAATTAGAAGTATGCTGCATCACTCATGACAAGAACATCTTTGTAGGGGGCTCATTTCCTCCAAGTCCGGCCAGAATTGGATGAGAACATGTCCTAATTTGATCTCAAAGAGTATGTAAAAATAGAAAATGAAAAATCCACTGACCTGTTGAAAGGAAAAGGAGGACGTTTGAATATTCTCATACAGGAATACCTAACACCATATTCCATAAAATCTTAAATCAGGAAGATGTATTCAGTCCGACTACTTTCAGTCTGAGTTCTACTAAAAGGCAATTCCCTTAATGTTCTCTTACAAGATTGCATTTAAACATATAGTCTTAGGGTTCAAACAACTACAATGAGTGCTGCAAATTACCAGCAGTTCTTTCATGGCTCTATTGGGTGTTGGGGAGGCCGAGACACAGGTCATGCAATTTATGTGAAAGTACCCTTAGAAAAAAAATGGCTGCAATCTAGAACTGCGTGCTACCCTAATGAGTAGAGTACTAAACTGTTTTCACTGGTGATCCCAAGTGTACGCATACATTATTAGTTATCCTAAATGGATCTGCCAGGCCTATTTCCATAATATATCAGCGTGTCCCAAAAGAGCAACTCCATTTGCAGGGGTTTGAGGTTCAAAAAAAAAAAAAGAAAACGATGCTAGACTTCTGCCAAGATGGTTCAGGCCAGCACTGGGTTTACAGGAAGCACAGAAAGTCACAAAGCTTCATCATGCTCAGTGAAAACGGCAGAGATCATTTACAGGAGCCTCGGCTGATTGCATGCCCGCCTCTCAGCAGCATCATGTGAGCTCCGACGTCAGACCACCACGACATCAGTTTACCTTGATATGCCAGATTAATCAATCATCCAAAAACAGGCTTGTCTCCACGACGATGAATTACACTCAGGGGCAAAATGTAAAACAGCAGCTCATTTTCAGTGGCCTGACCTCATTACTGTAATGTACAAACAAGCAGAGGAATAAAAAAAAACTTGAAGCTGTGCAACAGTGGGGTATAAAAACATGGAAATGTTAGAGAGCTGTGCTGAAGGAAAACTGTTCATTTGACCAAAAAAAAATAACTGAAATAAAGTACAAACTCTATTGGAGATGGCTGCTCTAATGCCAGCAGCCAACTCATCAAACCTCAAATATATCTTACTTTTATCATTTTATAAATAGGAATCAGTCGCTTTAAAATTTCAGCAATGCATGAAATGCAAAAACACATAATGTAAATTATTATCTTACTGTAAACATCAGGTTTGCACCATTTTTGTGTTGTTCAATCACAAAAAGCCTGAACCAAAGACAATGAAGTTTGTGTCCAATGCAACCAAATGTGAAAACTTTTAAGCAGTGCAGATACTAAAGCAAAGCACATGATCTTTATTTATAAAAGATGGTTGGATCTGAAACACGCAAAGATGCATTTTTTTACCATTTTTTTTTTAAATTTCAGTTTCGTTAAAGAACCATGTGGAAAAAAAAGAGACAATTTTGACCACAACATCTATACTACCCAGACTGGTTCCTCTTTCATCGAAATTGCAACAAAATACTGTCTTTCTTAGCATGAGAGGTTTTCAGCACACTACAAGAAGTGCTGAACTGTAATATACTATTTGGCTACTGTTGATTTTGTTGACTTTTTTTTCTTTTACAAATTCAATGGCCTGAATTTTTCTTTATTTCTATGCATTTATTTATTATATCATAATCTTAAATATGAAACTTCAAACGGAAAAATAAGTGTTTTTTTTTTGTTATTTCCTTTTCTAAGGAGCAGACAGGAAAACAGGCAAACTGAAGAAAGGAAGAAAACGGAGGGAGCTGCACTGCAAAAGGACTGCTGACAACTAAAATCCTGGTCCCTTTGTGGGGATGATCCTTGTCTCCGAGTTCAAACAGCAAGCAGAAAGCAGAACAAAGCCCATGATTGACTAAACGAAGCTCCATTCATTAGATTGTGCTCGGGGCTGGGTCTCTCTGGGCGCAGACACACGCCACACAGCCAGCCATCAGTGTCTGATAACAACAGTGCTAACACCCAACAGCAGATTGGGAGAACCAAAAACATATGTAGCCGTGGATGTGTTTTCAGAACCATTAAGAAGGTATGAGAAGACTTCAGCTGTTCAGTTTCTCTTAAAAACGGCTTTTCCAGGGTCTGAATTTGTTCAAAATTAATGTATGCACGGCGTCTGCATAAATTCTGCAACAACAAAAAATGAATGTCAAATAAGTTGTCAAAAGAACCAAAATGCATAGTCAAACCCAAACATAAATTGATCTGTATCTAAAGCTGTTAAGCTTATTGTTTTCGGTGGGACGGCTGGAAGCTGCAACAATAAAACAACTGTCCTCAGACAGCTTCACAGCCGTAGAAACCTGACCTTCCAGTGCCATGGAGGCATTATTTCAGCAAAAATCAATGCAGATAAAGGGCACTTTGGTAGGAGAGAAGGCAAGCTCTCTGTTGAAGAGGGACTAAGAAGCCTGTTGTGAGCAAATGTATAATGCATTTATCCATATTAATATTGTACAAGCATACATTTATTTACTTCATGTGGGTTCGAAGAACACTAGCTTCAAGGATTGGTTGGCCGTCATTTCAGTTTCAGTGTCCATTTTGTTCACAATCTCCGTCACATGTGCGTCTCAATTTAAAGCATTAAAAAAAAAACAAAAAAAACACAAGTCAGATTCTTGTGTCTTTTAATGCTGGAGGTTACTTTAGGCAAAGAACAGGACCTATGTAGAGTAACTAAGAGGAGCAGATAGGTTTACAAGCCACACTGTGGCATCACAATGATTTATTTACGAAATAGACAAAGAGATCTATCAACAGAAATAAAAAAAATCAATTGTTTTTAACTTGATCAGCCATGATTGGAGACTTGCTAGTCGGAAACTCAAAAATGCAATCTTTTGTTTTGTTCGTTTTCATTGAGTGAACTCTGGATACTCGATCACTAAGAGGTTAAGGCTAAAAGATAAGTGGGATGTTTAAAAGTCAGAGTTACAATGTTTTCTGCAGAAGCTGCTTCTTCAGTTGCTCTATTTTATTCCTTTGTGCTTTTAAACTCTGTTGTTCAACATACTGGACTTGAAAATATTGGTAATCTTTTTGGGTTAATGAATTCACGTAAGGCGCTTCACTCACTATATAAAATACATAGAAGACGTTAACAGCTCCTGTGCTAACTGTGCTAATTGAAAATATAGCTCAACTAGCAATAATATTTTGTCTTTGTTTTAAAATAACAGTGAAACCCTTTTCCTGAGATACTAGATAATAATTAAAGACAGCTGACTGGAGAAAGGCATGGATAATAATCAGTCTTAAGGAAATCAGAACTGGCTAAACAGGAATTGGCACCAACAGAACTGAAAGTTCAGGTCAGTGCATCTCTTGTACAAATGATTTAGTGTTGTCTCTTTCTCCCTATCGATAGTAGCTGGTTTGGAGCCTCCATTTGAAATGGTCCAACTGGTATATGTGTTATTTGTGTGTAAAAAAGAAAAAAAAAAGTCTTATAAGCGTAACGGATTTTGTTTAACTTAGCATATTCAACCATGTATTAGATTTGCATCAATTTTCCCTTTTCTTGTTTAGCTCAAAAGTCAGGTGTCAGGGGTTTTTCTTGAGCATTTCGAAGAGCTTTGACCTTAAATGTGATGCTGGTGATAACCCAGTGATTTTCATTTAGCTCCGGGTCAAGACTCTGGGTTGGTCAAGTCAATATTTTGATGCACTGAGATTAACAGAAGCTCAGGCTTTATTCAGTTTTGCAGTGGGCAAGAATATTTCTGCCTGACTGGGATAGATAACACTGAGTTTACAATTAGTTTACAAAAGCCACGAGAACTTATTTTGCTTTAATTGTGATTTTAATCAGCTTCATTCAGGCCATCAACTAAAATTAACTAGCGCATGTTTACATTTGCACTGCTACCAATAATCTGCTTCTACATTATATTCACACTGTTTACTGTGTAACATTTACATATATGTAATACTTTGATCTTGTTACTGGTGCATGTTTATGAGGTTATTTTATATTCCTTGCTTTTTTTGCTTCTTTTCTAAGTTGCATTCTTGCAGACAGCAAAACATGATTTTCATTGTAGAACAAAATGCGTTTCTACTGCACACATGAACTTGAACTCTGACTAGGAAGTAACTCAATAAGTAGTAAGGATTAAACGTACATGGCAGTAGGAAAGTTGATAGTGAGTCAATGGGTAAGTCAGTAACAAAAAAGTAAATAAATGGCTAACAAGTGAATGCAGAAAGTAGCAGAAAGTCACAAAATATCCAAGTAAGTAAATTAGTATATAAATAGCAAGTAAAAAGCAAATAAATAGAAACGAGTACGGTAAGTATATATAGGAAAGTATTAAGAAAGCTAGTAGTGAGTCAATCAGTAAGTTGGTAACTAACTAGTAAACTAACTAGTAAATAAGCAATAAGTAAGTAAAGAAAAGTAATAAAATAAGCAGTAAAAGTGAGTAAATTAAGTAAGTAAGCAAACAGAAAAGTAAATTAACAGAATATAAATATATAGGTAAATAGATGCATACATAACATTTAAAAATAAATTCAATGAGATTCTTTAAATGCCTTAAATACATGGCAGTTCTTTGCAAACAAGCCTGATTTAGAGTATTTTCACTGTTGAACTGCCGCCTAGAGTTCCTTAAAGCAGAGAAAAAGTGATAAAATAAGCGCCAACATCTTTGTTCCATAAAAGAGTGGTTCTTCATTTTTGTTGAAAAATGAAAATGGGTAAGACTAGAAGGGCCAACAAAACATTTCAGATGAAGTAAATAAATTGTCTCCAAGGACCACTGAGGTTATTTTGACACCATGTATTATTTCTCTCATCTCAATCAGTTTAGATTTGACGTCGTTTTCGTTTTATCATTAAAATCGGACTAATTGAAATCAAGATCAGGAATTTGTAGAAATGACAGAGTTCTGTGATGTAGTAGTTTAAAATGTATAACAAGAGTAAAGCCCTTTCTGCATAGGATTTATGTAAATAACAGCAGACCTGTGTGACACTCATCTCCACACAAACCGGCAAACATGAGCCAACAACAACAACCTGATCCGTCGCTTCTTGTTTCTTCCTCAGAAAAATAAACAGGACAATTAAGCAAATATAAATTCAGTTCCAGGGAAGAGAGCTCTCTATTTACTTTCCATGAAGTGTGAGATCTAAAAATATTTAAAAACAGATGACCTAATCGGCTGCGAAATTCTCAAGTGTGTGTTGTGGGAAAGCCTGTACGTGTTGTGGGAAAGCCTGTACATGTGTGGCAGAAAGTGAAACGAAGAGGAGCACGGCGAAAAGGACCAGAATGACAGAGAGTCAATTGTGTAACAATTAACTGTCACATATTGCTCTTGGCCGTCCTTCCTCGTCGCCGCGAGATGCAGCTTGCTAATGCAGATTAGGGCCAACTGAATGACAGAAGGTGAGGTTCACATCAAGGTGCTTATGTAACTGATGCGGGCAAAAATCCCAGCAGAATCCTCTGAGGAGAGCAGACGCTTCGGCCCTCTAAAACACGCTGTTGTCTAGTTGAGTCCGTTTACAACACATCTACACGTCCTGTTGGCACTGCAGCTGTGCACAAGGACAACTCATCAAACGTTTCAGGTTTTTGTCATATTGCAACAAATCTCACTGCAATTTGATGGGATTTAGGTGATGGACTAACAAAAAGTTGTACACAACTGTAAATGTAAAGAACAGGAGATTTATACAAGGTTTTCAAACTGTGATTACAAAGAAAAATATTTAAACATTTGAAATTTAAAAATCTGCAGATTATGCCCATTGCTTAATTTGATTAATCGTCAGAATAATCGAAAAAGCAATCAATAACTAAAATAATAGTTTGTTGCTATTATGTTCTGCAGTCTCTAACAGGGTTTCTTCCAGGTTGCTGAAGAACAGCACCTCCACAGCATGCTGCTGCCACCACCCTGCTTCTCTTTGAGTATGTAGTGAGTTAGTAAGTAAATGGCAAGTAAAAAGCAAATAAATAGAAACGACTAAGTATATGTAGGAAAGTAATAAGAAAGCAAGTAGTGAGTAACTAACTAGTAAATTAGCAATAAGTAAGTAAAGAAAAGTAATATTAACAGTATATAAATTAGCAGGTAAATAGATGCATACATAAAAATGTAAAAATAATTTCAATGAGATTCTTTAAATGCCTTAAATACATGACAGGTTTTTTTTTCAGACAAGCCTGATTTAGAGTATTTTATAGTCTTTAGTTTTTTGATGTCTTTTTAGTTTGTCACCACATCGTTTCACACATGTTCCAATTTCAGCCTTGTGTGAGCAGTGTACCCTCATCTACTCCTCTAAACGGCTTATGGCAAACCGCAAACGCTCTTCTCACGGTAATGTCTTGGGAGGATTGGTGTTCCATAATTTTTTCAATTTTTCAAGATGGATTGAAGTGATTTATATTGTAGCCTAACTGTGCTCTAGACGGACTGATCTGGTGTGTTCCTGAGTTCTCGTGATGCCGTTCGTTTCTGGATAAACGAGTAAAAGGGGCTGAATATTAAACCAGATATAATTTACTTGTAAAGACAATTCAAAAACATGGGTCATTTTACCACCAGTTCAAGTTTAGATACTATCTTTACATAGTCTTGCATTTGAATACTTTTAAATGGGAAATTTTCTGCATAAATGTCAAAACACTCCTTCACTTGCCTAGTTATCCTTCTTTTCAGCATATTCCTGTTTATGGGGCCCCACTTTAACATTTTGAGGGAAGATGACTTATCACTGTCAATATGTATAATTTCCATAAGAGGAACTAAAGTCTCACGTTTTTAAAGTCTTGTTTGTTTTTCTTTCAGAGAGGGAATTCCCAGAGTGTCTGATGACACAATCACTCCGATCTACAACCGACTCTTGTATCTCTTAGCTTGAAAAAAAAAGAAAAAGGTGTAGAACGTGTTTTATTATTTGTGTAAATAACACCAACATATCTGATGGGTAGCGTCAGAGAAAAACAAGCAGAGGATCCTGCATCAGCTGAGGAAATGCAACCAAAACCAGTTTAGGCGCCGCTGTGTGAACGACACAAACAGCTTGAGTTCAACAGATAGAGAATCCTTCACACGTTCAGCTCCGGAACGCTGCATTCGTAACAGAAGGTGTCTTACTAGCCTGAGTGGGAAGGGACTTTTTCCAAATGTGATGAGAATTTCCACAACCCGAGGACTGCTTCATCAGTTGATCAACTCACACATTTGCACCACTTTTCTAAAAAATTTGCTTTCTACCAACCAAAAAACAAAAGTAATTATTGTTGATGAAACTATTTAACTATATCTATGTGCATTTGTTCCTAGTGTGTGATAAACAACCTGTTAACTCTCATAGGAGGCAGGTAAATCTTTTTCATCAACATGACCGTCACCAAATCGAAAAAAAAGAAAAAAAAAAAAAAAAAAAAAAAACACAGGCCCAAAAGGCCTGTTGTGCAACGTAGGTTTGTGAAGGAAGATGCGTGTTGTTTGGACCCTTTTAAGATGTTTGTGCTGTTCATACAGCAACTGGCAGGCAGAAAATGGAACAGAAAAACAGGAAGACAACACACAGCTCTGAGAACACATTAAAGATCATGCAAACTAGACCAACTGGCCTGAATGATCTCATAAAACTGCTGCTTTTATGTTGTTTTACACAAGATGCAAGTCTCCATTAGACTCCACAAAACAGCTCAAGTCATTTGGTCTTTGACCATAACTCTGGAAACTCTGATCAGGTCCCAACCATGGGCCTCTTGCCAGCCTCTCTGAATAATGTTCTCCTTGGAGAAGCGCACCGATTGCAGTTTTCTTGTCAATCACTGATATTTAAAAAGCCGGATCTGCTGAGTCCAATTTTGGCAGACACCAATTTTTTTGTAACTTACAATATCAGGTGTTATAAGGTCACTATACACATGTGAACATAGCAACAAAGTTCCTGAGTTGGCAACAGTGGGTTGACCATAGTTAAAGTTGGATGTCCCAACGTGGCCTGGTGGGCGGATCTGTCTTTCTCAGAACAAAGCAAAAGAGGACAGGGGCGGATTTTCATGTTTTTGGAGCGGTAGATAAGATCGGATGATAAGATTGATTTTACATGCAAGTACTGGCCAATCGTTGATCACCCAGAATTAAAGAAATTGGAGTTTATTTGGACAGTCACACTTTTGTAAGGCTTACAGTTTTCCCACATTCCTTTCATCTTCAGATGGTGGCTTAAACAACGTTCCAGAACTACTGAGATTAAATAAAATAAAAATTGGTTCTGTTTACTAACCACGGGACTTCTGAAGGCAATCGATTGCACTCGGTTTTATTTATTAGTATCAGATTTAACAGAAACTGAACACATGTAAATGCCACACATTAAGTGGAAATAATACAGAGTCAAAACTTTCTTTCAAGTAACTTCAAAGTGTGTCTCACTGAAATACTGTTAGTTTTGGTGTGATGAAAGTATGCCTCGTGTTTTTCTTAGTTTGATCCTGGAGGCACCAACATGCTGTTAGGTGTTATTTTTGCCTAGAAAGCAATGCTTTAGATTTTCAGAGAAGGACATGCTTAAACAGTTGCCCATTTTTAACTTCTCTATTTGGATTTCAGAGACGCCGAAAGCGCAAATGAAGATGCATCGAGATAACGAAGGGGCTCAGACAGAACTTCACAGAAAAAGGAACTACATGCTTCTGTGAAAGCAGAGTTTTATAACAAAGAGTGCTGTACATGATGTTCAAATTATGACGACTTGTGCAGTTATAATTAAAACATTCCCCTCCATTCTCCAAGTCATAGCCTGCTGGCTACAAACAATGCAGTTCAAGAAGTGTAGTAGGACATTGCTAATTGGCAAATATGGTCCCAAGGGAAAGCTTTTGTGATCATTAAGACTTCATAACAGTTTTTATTTTTTGGTCTACACCTGGACATATCGCATGTTACAGATGATCAACCATGTGCACAGAGATTAACGCTCACCAGCTGTCAAATGGCGGGAAAACAACAACATGGAAGGAAAAACACTGCAACAGCGGCTGGTTTCACAAAATATGGTTCAAGGTTCGCAAACGATTACAACACTCAAATTAACACTGATGGCAGAGGAATTAACTGACACTAATCCCAGGTTTTATGAGGGAAAATAGCAGTTAGCATGCTAACAGCTAAGGTAAAAACATTCCCACATGGAAATAGCATTAGCAGGGCTTTAATAGTAAGCACTTCCATTATCATTTATGATGCCAGGAGTACACTCACCAACAGTGTTGGGTGCACAAAGCACTCTAAACTCTTACATCATCAAGCTAACTTTGACATGTCCACACTGGAACAGTCAGTCTTCTTAAACATAAGCAACAAAAATCAGATGCTCACTATGAGAAAAGAAAATCAGTAATTGGGTCTGTCACAGGGAGATGTTCCAGTCCTCTCAAATAAATAAAGATCAAACCCAACTGTCCGAGTGTTACCACGAGGTTATAAATGTGTTGTTTAACGTAGGCATGGGCCAGCTGGTATGAGACTCTCACAATATGACAAGCTTGACCAAAATATTATGGTTTCATAATATTTATACCAAAAGTCAAAACAAAAAGTGTATAATGTGATTTAATTTCCGTTACTTAGAATATAAACATTTTATGTTTATATACTCTCTTACCAACACCTTGTAGTTATAACATTTTTACAATTTTGATTATATATGTTATTGTCATCGCTAATTTGAGTTTCTCTGTTCCAATAGACTGGTTAACAAGATTGATGGCTGGTGCTCCTGTAGTTTGTCCACCATTGCCATCTGTGTTTTTTCTTGACTATAAATATTTCCACAGAGTCAAAAGTGAGAGAAAAGCCTTTTTTTCAGCCAGCTGATCAGCAGGAACAGACAGAGGAAGAAAAGAGTCAGCTCTTTTGTTTCCATGTCAATAAAAAAACTTAACCCCTTTCATAAGATATGATGGATTTCGGGGGGTTTTTGTTTTGTTTTTTTAAATGCTAACTTTTTAAAAGTATATCTTTTTTTTTAAAGTATATCTTGATATTGGTATCAAGATATACTTTTATATATCCTAGCTTACAGCATAAAAACAGAATTTAACAACTTCCTTAGTGGTTACTATCAAGTTTATCTTATCAACAAGATTCTTTGCTTAACTGGTTAACCTGGATTAAAGATGAATAATGATATAATACTTTCATTTACTTCACCCGAAATGTATTTTTCCAATTCTACGACGAGCACAAGGTCCCTTACCGTGAGTGTCGTCCGACTGGTTGAAACCACACAGCTGGCAGATGGAGCGGACCCACTTGTTCATCTCGTCCTCCGTCTCGGCGACGAGGTAAAAAGTGCGATCGGACGTCTTGATGTCGAAGACAAAGCTGTCCTGGAACTCCTTCCTCTTGAAGGTCAGGCCAGCGTCCACCTGCTCGCAGCAGTGCAGGTCGATGACCCGGATGGGCTTCTTCGAGTGGTCGTTCTTGTAGTACTCGAGAACATCAGGGTCACCGCTCATTCGGCCGCTCCGAAGTATAAACCAACGTTTCTTCCATGCCTGGAATTTAAAAACAGTAAGAGTGCAACTTAATTATCCCCAAAGAACTTCAGCATGGGCATTTATCAAAGCAGCGTGTTTTTATTGTGAGGATTTCAAGAAATAAACAACTGTGGTTAAGTTCAATCCTTACTGTGTAAAAGGTGAAAGTGTCGCAATGATAACAGTCTCAACAGCTGGACATGTGATCTGGTGTTTACTGTTGATCAAAAAGACCAAGGAGGAAAGTCTGCCTTTTTAAGCACATGTGCTTGTGTGTGGTTGGTGTCTGTCTAAGCGGCTGTGAGAGGAAGGGGGGACTAGCAGGTGTTTACTCCCTCCCAACGTATTTCCTGTGCAGATATCCCTCTCTGAGCGAAGAGAAGCAGCGCTGCTCCATGACAGCTTCACTGAAAGACTGCAGACTCCTTCCGCTACCAGAACAGGACAAAAGACGATTCTCTGCTTCATTCGAATCCAGTCGTGTCAGCATATGGTCGCCAAATGTTTATCTCGGATAAACAACCCGCACCTTATAGAGGAACATCCATATCAGTTAGAATATCATTGAAAAGGTAATTTCTTTCAATAAACTGAAAAAAAGGTGCCCTCTTGCAATATGATTTATAAAACCTCAAATCCTGTTTGTTTTGTTGTTGTTTTTTCAAAGAAAATTACAATAATAAACCACTAAACCACAAGTATGCATGCAGGGCTGGATCCAACGGATGAGATAGAAGAAGGAGTTAAATCCAACTCCTCTCTCGCTCATAAAGGGCAAGGACTATGATCTCTCTCTGCCTGGTTTTCTAACTATACGTGAAGACAGAGATTTTATGAGGCATGGCAAAAGCAAATGAGGTGGATTAGAAGCGTTATTACAACTAATGCTCTCATCCAGGACATGTTACTGTGCAATATGGTCTCTGCAGCCTGGAAATGGAGCTGCTAGCAGGTCATGACAGTCAGGACTTGCCATGAAGCAAGCGTCTCCAGTCAGAGGTCTTTTCAGATTAACTGCAAGACTGACTGCTACCAGAGATCTGTCCTGCCTACAGCATCAACATCCACAATGACTCCACCAGATCATCATGACACCTTCCACAAGGAGAGTAAACCACAAAAGGTCATTTCCAGAGAAACTTCCCTCTACTGATGAGCTTTATAGAGAGGCTGCTTTCATTTTCCAGTGGGATTTGATACATGCCCACAATGCCAAATGTACCAAAACCGGCATTAATGACCATGTTATAATTTTTTCTTTAAATGTACCCGACTTAAACCACATTGGGAATCTGAGAATTGTCAAGAGGAACTTGAGAGGCACGACAAAGCAGACAAACCAAAGGCCACCATTAAACCAGAACCACAAGCTGATTTCCAACCTAGTACTGAAAGCATAAAGTGTTCACAACAGAGACATGGTTTTCACAAGGCCAGCATTCATTCATTAAATCCTTTTTTTATTGTTCCTATCAATGGTAGACGCACGTCCACTAATATGCCAACAGTGGTGCTAATTTTTTGCTGACTTTCATTAGCAAAATACAGAACATTCAGCTTCCCCTAAACTAACATTTCCAGATACATTCTAAAGTGCAAATTTAATTGGCTGTTTGTAAACTTTCGCATGAGTAAAGTTTGACATCTGGATTGAAGTTTCGGCTATAAATAATTACTAATTCTTCAAGTAGTTAGACATTCACACTGTCTTCACCCATTTCACCCACACCAGTTTTGTTTCTTCTCCTCACGCTCCCTCTTTTTATCTCAAATAACATCATTTCAAACAAAATAAAACACGGACAGTAGAGAACAAAATATAGAGCTAAATATAATATCTAAGGGCATGTGAATGTAAAGACAAAATTAAATTTGTGCACAGGGCTTGCAGTTTTTTAAAGGCAGATATAATTTAAACTGAAGTTAGCGCTTTAGCATTAGCTTCCACTATACACAGTGTTGGTGTTGCGCTTTAACGTTAGTGGAACTAATGGTTATGATTCCTGCTTTAGGGTTAGTGCAACGACAATTTGAGTTAGCGTTGCCCACCACCGGTTCTTTTCCAGATTATCTGAGATACTAAATTTTGGTTTTTAATGAGCTGCAAGCCATAATCATCCAAACGAGCAGTAATAACTATAAGATATATCCATCTATGTGAAATCAATTTACAAATCATTTTTTTGTATTGAATACATTGAGTCACTCCTGCTTCAAACCAAGAACACCCCTGTATTTGATAATTAGACGGGCGCAAATGAAGAAGAGCAGCCTTCCATACTTAAGCTCCACATGGTTTTCCTGCAGCCATCTAAAGAGAGAGTCTGTTCTCTGTACTGCGACACAAAAGAGGAAGATAGACCAGGAAGGGAAAGGGTCGTAAAGGAGTGTTAGGGGGTGGAGGGTGTGGGCTGTTGGACATATGCCAGGGATGCACTTCCAGCAGGCAACGTCTCACATGGAGGCTGCTGACACACAGAATCCTGCTGGACCCCCGTCTGCCCCTCCATCAACACTGACACTGCCGTAAGGCTAATGCCTCCCCCCCCAAAAAAACACGCAGCAAATATGATATTCCTAATCTCTTCTGGAAGTATGAGCACAAATTTGTTCTATTTTGGGGGCCATTAACCTCAAGATGCAGAGATGAATGAGTGATGGCTGAGGAAGCTTCCCCGGCTTCTCTGCTCTGGTAATGTGTCTATCGGCAACCTGTCACCATCTGTAGCAGCTCACAGGGACGCCAGGAAAGACAAGAGCAGAATCCTGTATTTTCCTATCTATGCTCTGATGGAAAACATTTAAACGCTACAGGAGACTAAGCTGGTAGGGTGTATTCGCAAGTCTGAAAACGCATGAGAGAAGAAATAAATGAAGGAAACGGAAGATGTTTGTTCGATACTGGGGATTGACTTACAGAGCAAGGCAAAAGGAGTCTGGATGTCTCCCTGGATTCGCTCTCTGTTACATGGATTTACTTCCACCTGGCTTTAACAGAAATAGGATGAAAGTAGCTGCCATCAAGGAACTTTTACCCAGATTCTAAAACAAAACATGAATCTAGAATACCAAAAAGAGTAGTGAGAGATAACAGCGTGTCAGACAGGAAAGTCCAATTTAGCTGATGACTAATATATTCATATTGTATAAATCCAGGGCTAAATGGGTCCTTTAGCAAAGCATTATTGAACATCCTTTCGAGAACTGTTTTGACTGTTTCAAATAAAGTCATACTAATATTAAACTGACTGCCTGATTTGGCTGTGATTATGTTTTGACTAATTTCACTTTGTGACATTTTACCTCCACTCAGGTGAACAAATAGTGATACACCAAGTCTACATAGACATGTATGACAAACATTCAAACTATAATCTTTCTTTAAAAAGTTCTTAGGGAAATACCCCAAACTATACCAGCTCATCATTGGGAGAACTTTATGTACAGCCAAGGAAAATAAGAGGCTTGATTAAGGCAATTTTTCATTGCTGTGTCCAGGCAACAATCCCAAAATTGTTGAAATTAAATTGGCACATTTAAAAAATAAATAAATGTTTAGTATTTATCCCCCTTTGCGTCTTAAGGCCTAAATTTTCCAAACAGGAACAGTGTAAAGCCTCTGCAGGCTTTACACAGGAGACTCCTCCTACAGGCAAAACATTAACAGACATTCATCTACTACAGTTACGCTCAATCAAAGAACATTTAACTATATATCAAACTAAAATTCAAACTTTTGTGCCCACAAATATTTTTGGCGTATCCATGTACGTCCTCCTTTTAAAACACAGCCCATTACCGCCCTGGTAGGACCTGCTAAGTGGTCATCAAAACATAGTGCTTCATACAAGTACAACACAACAAAGCAACATAGTTCTACTATACTTTTAAAATTTCATTAAAGTCAAATAGCAATTTTACATTGCTAAGTTGTGTGTTCATACTGTGTACAAACTACTTAAGCTATACCCAGTAACAATTGGCACCAGGGTTCCTGACCAAACTCCTAATTACAAGCAATTCATGTAGCCGCAATTTGCACAGCCAGGTTTTTTTTTAATGATGCATGGTTTCATTTGAACACGTTGTCAAACATGCCTTGCTTATTGCTCTCGCTTTTTCCTGACAAAGCTCCATGACTGCTCCAGATAAAAGGAGACTGCACGTAGGGAAGTAATGCTCACAATCAACCTGGTTCTAGGAAAGAAGGGCGGCAAATTCATTACAAAGAAAATAGATTAAAAATACTTTTGTTGCCAACACTAAACAAAACAAAGCCAGAGCAGGAAGCTTTGAAGTAGTACTCAAAAAAAAAAAAAAAAAAAAAAAAAGCCAAGTTGGACTTTCCTAGGAATAACCATCTCTTCTGCATTAACCTTACCGGCATTGCTGGATGCTTTACCTTTTATACAGACATAGATCATGTACGCTGTTGCCTCCTCAGGAAGAATAGCAGCTATTTGCTCTCCTAAAAGTAGCTGACATCGTCTGCTAATTTGCATATGTGTGATCCAGGCAGTGGTAGAAAGGAATATCAACACGGCCAAGACAGAAATAAGGGTTCTAAATATGTTTAGAACTATATGAAATAATTCAATAACATAAATAGTTTGCCTAAACCCACACGACATGAATCGGTTTTGTATAATATCAAATTTAACCAAAAGACAGTAATCACACACAACAGAGAAGACACAGACACAGACGCTGTGTATCGAGTAACTATGTCACCATCAGCTGTTAAAATGATGTGTACGTAAAAATGAATTAACTTTTTCAGCTCGTCATGACAACAATGCTCCTCCATTTTGCCGTTTTCAACTGTTTCTAGGGGCGTTGCAGTGAGAAGTAGTTTGTATGGTAAGCTTTGCAGACTTGCAGTTCCACCAAGTGTTTGCTAATTGCTGCTGCTGCCTGTTGTGTTTTTGGTTAGGAAATAATATTATAACACCATATAAAGTTTAAAAGAGATGATTTTTGCATAATATCCTCACCGTTAAAGAACTTGGGTCTGTATCATGAAAGAAAGAACCTTATTCAGGACAATCATAGCTACCTTCAGTAATTAAAAAACAAAACAAAACAAAACCAAAAAAAAATGTTTTTTCTACATTTGTCCCCCAATTAAATACCACCTAAAAATATTTTACAAATAATATTTTGGAATGCATTACCTCCATCACAAATAAATGTTTATTTATTCAAGTCTTAACTTGAATCTACATAAACCCCACTGTAATTCTACTTTTCCACTGATGTTTAACTCAGCGACAGTAATGTTGTACCTGTTTACATCGTCTTTGTTTCCAGGAAGTGCAGGTCATGATCTTATCTGCAGCGTGTAGCTGATGCGACCCGAGGTGTTGGGGTACGCCGCTTCTTGTTTTATTTCAGTCAAAATGATTCGCTGAGATCAGCTACTAACTTCTGCATCAGGAAGTAACAACATCAAAAAAAAAAGTAACAAGATCTGATTAATTGTGAATAAATGACTATATTGTGAATAAGTGTGGGAGGGTAGTAAGGAAATCCACTGGCCAGTAAATTATAATGGTGTAGGACGTAGCGCCACTTATTCCAAAGAAGTAATAACACTCATTGAGTTTCCACCAAAACACAAACATGGCAACACGCAAGACCAAACACAGTTTTTAATAATATGGTTCCGGTCTTAAGGATTTTGTTATTCGACATCGAGAGAAATGTAAGCGTCATGTCGATGTTTTGCCTTTTCTGGAAAAAAGGAGCACTTCGCTTAATTGAAAGCTGGAGCGCTGCCCAGTTTAAAGAGGTCGTCGGAACCCGGCTGGGTTATTCCTGGCATCCATCAGCTGTGGCCGGAGTATTAGGCTTTCAAACTAAAATTTCTTAGCGGATTATGAAATATGACAAAACTAGTCACCGTTTCTAGTGAACTCATTCCAGAAGGTAATCAGTTGCAAAATCCGCCTTTATGTGCAGCTTAAATTTGAGAGAACTTCCCTGGTAAAATGGATCATGAGGGAGGAGGACAGAAGAAAATGAGCAAACCCACCCACAGCCTGTCCTACAGAGCATGTCTGAGCCTATCGATCACTGTCTAAGCACTGGGAAGTAAGAGCTGAAGCTGTAAAACTAGGCTGAACTCTCCACTCTCTCCCCTCCCCCTGCCATGGCTTTGGTGTAAGCTACAGCGCTGTTCAGGGAAAAAAAAATAAAAAAATTAGGGGGGTGGCTAGAAACACTGCCCTTGATAACAACTGGACTGGACAGTTCTCAGGAACACAAATGAGTGTTGAACCGAGTCACAGATTACAACAAAAACGAGGCAGAAATCCAAGTGGTCACTGCAATATTGTAAGAGCAACACATTGCAAACCACAAAGGTCGTGTTGTAACTCTCATATACCAGGGTTTGCTCATCATATTACACCATTTTCTCTCCGCAGAGGCGATAAAGTAAAAATAAAAATAAAAAAGGTTAACCCCAAAATAAAGACACAACACTGCTCAACGCAAACCTGTTTCTATGAATGCGAGTCAGAGAAAATCCTTGAAAGTATCAGATAAGGTTTAAGTGAAGAATCAAACGCTATGTAGGTTATAACGGGTCTTAACTTAAGACATGAAAAAGACAAAAGATTGCCTGTCGACAGTGAGAGAAGAGCAGCCATCCGCATCTATGGGCACGGAGCATTTAGTCCCCTCAGTCTTATTCAATCATCCCATGAAGGCTTGATCTCACCTTTTGCCAACCCACTCGTCCCGTGCCAAGACGAGTCAGATACACAGAGACTGCAGCACAGCACAGCACAAAGGATAACATATCTGCATCTATTTTAGATGCCTGGGAAGGAAAGCATCTAATAACAAAACCATAGAAAACATTCCTCTGAGCGGGCTGCTTACTAAAAATAAGATCAAAACTGGTTCATCTGGCCAGTTTCTTTTGTTTCTTCGGATGTTGATTGTTTTTCTATTTTTGGAAGAAGGAAAAACAATGAATCTGTAGGAGAAACGTCAACAATTCAGAAAAGTGACAGTTTTTCTTAAGTTTTCTAACAGTACGTTGAACCCAACCCACCGCAGGGAGAGTCAAAGAGTCTTGTTTATTTGCATCACGTTTATCACTCCTCCACCGCAAAAACCCAACTAATCAAGTTAGTCACGGCCAAAACAATTAACCAAGATGTGCCCTTTTACTAGAATGGAGAAATGTGTGTGTTTAATAGTAGGCTGTGTCAACAGGCGGGATGATGGGAATCACCCGACATGTTTTTTAAATGTCTATGAGCAAACATCCAAGTTAAACAAGAGTGTTATTGAAGCTACAGGGAAGAACAGGCTTGTTTACCTCTGGCACTATTAAAGCAGCAGGGGGAGGAGTCAGCAGGTTGTTGTCTTTGACTCTGCTTCCCATAGATTATACCTGTCGCTGCAGCACGCACGCACACACACACACACACACACACTACACAGCTGCACAAACACTGGCACTGTAGATCTGTGCCATAGCCGTGCAACCACCTCACCTGTAGACATCTGCTTCCCTAAGAGGCCATCTTTTATTTCAGGCACATTAGCGCTGACTGACGGACATCTTTTGAACCCGACACCTGCTTCATCCTTGGCGATGACATCATTTCTGCTGCTTTTAACTGTTTATTGATTTAACCATGAGCAAAAGATAGAATATTTTTGGAAAGATACACCTTCAAACCACAAGAAATGGCAGTCAGTTTAAAATCCTTTCATTGAGGTGCCAGAAAAAAGCGAAGCATCCACGCCAACTGTTGCTGGTGCACAGCTGATCAGCTGGTTGAAGGCAACTATACCTTTTGCTTAAGTTATTTTGTTTCCAAACCACAACTGTCTCCCCTTTTTTATTTGTCTATCTTGTAAGTATATGAAAAATGAAACAGGGGTCTTTCAGGAAGCTGACTTGCAGTGCACAGCTACACGGGAGGGTAGGACAGCTCTTTAACTGTACCTTATTGCCTTACTATTTCAATTATCAGCCTGAAAAAACTGAAAACAGCATCAGAGCAGCCAAACGTGGTAGTTACTGTATTACTTTGCTGTAATACATCACTGATGCTTACACTTTTTAAACTGCTTAACAAAGCAATGAGTTACCAGCAGACCTTTGGGGTTGTTTCTGTGCAACAATGAAAACAGGCTGTAAAGTGATGAAATAACTGACTCTATTGGATTACATGATAAATTTACCCAACATCAAGACACACAAACAGCCACCGAGAAACATCTGTAGTAGTTTCCAAGTGATAACCAGGAGCTGTAAAGTGAGGTAATGTTTTATTTTATGGTAATATCACATTTACCCACTACTAAGATAAGCATACAACATTTGTTACGGTTCTTTATAACAACCATTAACTAGTGCTTTAACATGATGAGCCATTTCTACTTTATTACACTGTTGAACTTTTTATATCTATCAAAAGTATGAAATTATTATTTTACAGCAAGCTGTAACTGTGTAGTTGTATTGTAATATTATCAAATTATCACAACTTTTTCGCCAAGCTTTTACTGTCTTATAACCAACTATAATATTGCCATATTCGTCATTATCCAATTTCCCTCTAATTTCTCTCAAATAGTTAGTAATTCATTTTGGGCACAGCAAATTCAATCCATCCACTTTAAGTTAAATAATACTTTTTGATGCATCCCATATTTATGTTCTTATTTGTTTCATACTTTGAAAAAGTTAGCAAAATTTCAATAAACAACTTGGGTTGACTTCTCATCCCATCTGGTGCCTAAAATAGGCCAAAATGTTCTTCTGTCAATGACAGAACAACAGTTTTACAATGCATTAATTAAAGCCTGGGACTGTTAAAATGGCCACCACAGAAAGACTGGATGCCTAAACAATGGTAATTCCGGTAAAAGTGGCGACAGGAGACAAAGCTGGGTAGACGACAGCAACAGAGGCTTGATTATCCAGCCCTGATCAATAGCGGGTCACCACATGCCAGCAACAGATGTGGGTTTCAGGAACACACAAAAAAACAAAAGAAATTAAAATAGAACAATGCAGCTACATTTTACAAAGCAGAAAATACACATTTGAAATTAGCATCACATTGCTTTCCAAGCTTATTTGGCATAAATTAGCAAGTGTGCATTCAACATAAGAAAAAAGATGTCACAAAAAAGCCAGATGAGCCACTAATGTATCAGTGCTTTCTTTTATGTGCTTTACAGGTGTCACATATCTGTATATAGACATCAGGCAACAGTTTACGTGAGCCTAAATAAACCACAAATGCTTCCTTCTAAGTTGTATAGTTCACACAAGGTTTTACATCTCTGCTCAGTGTGAGACATTAACCAGACAGCTGTCCCCCTCAAAGTTTATAATAAACCTTTTCTGGCGCTTAAAAAAAAAAAAAAAATTAAAAATACAGTCACAAACACAATTGTGCCAGCAGTGTGCATCTTCTACAGCTCCAACCTATTATTTGTCCTGACAGCTGAGGAGGTCCAGAAGCTCCACTGTCGGTGGATGCTTTGTCCCATTCATGTACCCAGAAAAGTAAACATGAAAAGATGTAAAACAGAGTTTTAGCGTATGAGGTTTAAAAGATGGAGGAAACAAATAGAATCCTTAACTTAAGATAAGAATCAACCCAAACATCAGGGACGGAGACACAGCGAAGTTGAACTCACAGCTATGACAAACAGCTTATGCAAGGTGACTGACACCGTTTATGACAATAACTTTTATCATGTCAGGTCAGACTACATTCCACATATTATTTTACTTTTTTTTTTTAAATGTCCTCTGTGAATGTTTGCTTACTTTTTTAGCCTGTTATTGGTGATGAAATGTGTTGGATTTTAGTTGTTACAATGGAAATATTTCACCTTACTTTTGAACTAGTCCTAAGACCAGAATTGCCTAGTTTCTGTTTCCCCAACTTCCTTTTTCTTTTATGGTTACGTTTTTAGTAGAAACTGTGATTATGCTCCTGGGTTGAAGATATGTTGCATCTCAATGGGACCAGTATAAACACCGATGTCCACAGCACGCTTTAAATCTCTCGACCGCCAAACATTTCTCATAAATTTTCACAATTAGTCAGCTGCAGCTCTCATTATTTTCTTCCTCTGTGTCTGAGCCAAATGAAGGAGGATGTTTAAATGTAGTCGCAATCTGATTTAATAGCAGTATTGTAACCTGAATTCCAGCTGCTATATTTGTAACACAAGCTTAATGGGACTTTTAATGGCCAAATAAAACCTAACTGTAACCAAAATGATTAAGTTTGAGTGGCATGTGATTGATAGTGTCCTTGGAATAACATTTAAACAACTTCATAATTGTTGTACAGTTAAACCCTCTGGAGTGAAACACAAACTAATTATATGGGGTGACTATATGGTTCACTTATGAGAGAAACATCTGGAGGTGATGACGCACAAATCAGAGTAATGATGCTGGTTAGGAACAGCAAACTCCTTTTGGCTTTGTGATCACAGAATGGCTTCAACATTGAGCACTTTTAAATCCCAACCTGTACTACTGTTCCTGTCCTCAATGAGTAAATAGCCAAATAAATATTCTTATACACAAACTCAAATTCAAGCCCTGGGTTTACTGCCACTACATTGGTCTTGGTTTGCCACACATATGCCTTAATAAGGTGTATCAAATGGGACGTTGTCACACTGTCAACTTTGGATTGTGTTTTTGGCTGCCTTGTCTTGAGACCTACAATATCATGCTTTTTTATTTCAGACTTGGAATAACTACCATTTGCTACAAGCCCAAACACAGTTTGAAACATTTCAAAAATGATGATTCATACCCTAAACAGCTCAGATTGCAACTGCAACTGAAAACTATGTTGACTGATACAAAATGTATCATGCAACAAGAAACTCGAAACAAGTGCATGATTTAATGTGTTAAGATGGTGAAGGGTTAGCTATGAATTTCAGACAATCTTTTCATTTCTCCAATATGAAGTCTTAATCTAGCTAGTTTTGTATTTATGAATTTTTTTCATTTGTATAATTTGTAAGTTCATATTAAATAGGGCCTTTACTCAGGTTCTAAGAAATGAGGCCAGGTATTCACGTCATGTCATCACGACTCTCGACTCTAGAGCTCAATCCAACAGGTGTGACAGTGATGAAGAAGCTTCTTGCGTTTGACAGCTACCGGTCTCCTGCAGTTCAAGCTTGGCTGGGGCGGAGGGCGGGTGGTGGTGGGGGGGTGTCAGAGCCTGCTGCACATCACATGAAAACAACCTCTAAAAAGCTCTCAGCAGATATAATCAGCCTCAATTTGCAGCTGAACGCTTCCATTATTATAAAAATGAGCAATCTCTCGCCATGTCTCCATTTCAGCAGAAGGCTGGGCTTATTTAGCATGAGCTCAGCCTGACAGCTTAACTAACGGGAGGCATTATCTTCAATCAGAACTCTTTGTGCCGCTTCCCCCTGCCTCTGCCGTCAGCATCAGCTCCTGGGCGCCTGAGTGCAGAGGTCGTGCTGTGTGCATCTCCTGGTAATTCTCGACAAGTACGGGGAGCTTTTAGATACACAGAATAGAGTAAAACTCATTTAAAACAGCAAGGTTTCATCCAGCTGAAGGATTTCCATACAAGCACCTGACCTTGGCACCTGTTGGACCGTCACTCCAATTCAAAAACACCCTATATTTTTGCATGTTGTCCGAGACCAGCGGTAGAAGTCATCATCAGCAGAGGATTCTGACCTTCAGAGCAGCCAGAGCAGTATGAGAAACAATACGATAGGAAATGAAGGAAAGCAATCGCCAGCGAATGACACAAACAGATTAGATAACCATTATCTCATCATTAAACAAAGAGTTATGATTTCAAAATCACTATAATTTAACTTTTTAGGGGTAACATCCACTTAATAAGATGTTTTCTTGAGCTGTAGGGAGAATAGGGCAAAACAGCGCTGCCCCTCCCCCACCTGATGCTGTGCAGCGCCAGTTCAGGTACTGGAGTTGTATCCAGTTCGCAAAACAGAAACAATATAAGGAGTTTGGAAAATTTTCAGGTTGTGGAAAACATGGACCATCATACTGGAAAGCATGTTTAGATTGGTCAAGCAGATCAGGTAGCCTACCCACCTTACCAGCTAATGTCACCTTATCAGTGCGTTACTCTATAAAGAGTAAAGTAGCGAAAAGTCATAACGTTCTGCCCACTAAGCACTTGAAAACATTTTATTTGGACGTTGGCAATCCTGTATCTTTGTTCAAATATTTCCATCAGAATCATAATAGCAACAATAATGTGATTACTGGAACTGTCACAAGCAAAATGCTGGATTAATTTAGCAACAGTAGCAGAAAATCTCCTGCCAGCCTAAATCTTACCAAAAAAAAAAATGTGTTTTTTTCCACAGATTGCACTTAATTTAACAGTGCTGTATAGTTTGGGAGTAGTAAATTAAATAAGCACTAAAATTATTACTATATCTCATTTTTTAAGTTAGATAATAAAAGGATTACAGTTAATGCTGCATTTAGAAACTTTATTACTGATTAGGTGTTTTTTTTTCAGTCTTTGAACACTGAATAATGAACAACAGAGAACAACAATGACGTTGCATCTAATTCTCAAGATGAAACTGATTAGAAGACATATTTGGATTTTATGAATCCTGGCAGGGAGAACCTAATGAAGTGTGTTAAAATTTAAATTGAATTAAGGCATTAAATTTTCATTTTACTGAAATAATTTAGGAGCAAGAAGGGAAATAAGACATCCTGCAAAATTCCTCAAGCATGTCAACAGAAAGAGATGAGAAATTTGACAGTGAGTTTGCCTTAGTTCATGAAGTCATATCTCTGATGCTAAAAACTGCATTAAGATTTAACTTGAAATCTAAATTTGGAAACTGCAAATATAACTATTTCTATTTTAACTAAGTTATGCTAGTTCCTTTTTACTGAAACACAATGACTCATCAGTGTCTGAAGGGAAGATTTACTCAGGATTTCCGGTTGTCAAAAAGTCTACTTACCAGTAGACTTCTAATCAGTTGTTGGTCATTTAAACCTCTTTTAAAGCTAAATTAGACATGGTTAAATGATTCACTTACAATTCGAAGAAGCTGTTGGCACCTGACCACACTGCACAAATCTGAATAGAATAAATCTAACAAGTGGTGAAAACTGCTAATTTAGTTGCCAAGAGATAATAAATCTGTGCATCCTTTTAAAAATAAAGAGGCATAGCTTCAGCTCCGCAGAACATTTAAAAACAGGATTTAAAAAAAAGCTAGAAAGAAAATCCCAAACTCTAGTTTCAGTCATGCAAACTCATTTCTCTGGGTTTTACATGCTAATTAAAGGGCGTATAGAACAAAACATTTTTCCACCGCATTAATCATTTTTTTTCCCCCTAACATGCAGGGAAACGCTTGCTTTTTTTTTGGTTGCTCTTTTCACTTTAACTACAGAAACCACAACCACAAGGTTAAACTTACACATTTCCAACTCCTATGAATAATGGCAGTGAGGCACAAGGTTTGACACGAAATAGAAACTCGTATCAGTATTTGAAATAGATATAGCTGCTAATCAAACTCCCTTTTTTGACAGTGTAAATATTATATATGCTGACCATTACAAAGAGATTTTTCAAACAGATTTTGGTTACAATTCAACAAAAAATGTTATTTTTTTATTTACAGATTTAAGTCTGTTTTTCAATTAATTACTAAATCCTCCTTTACTCTAATAACTCCTATTGGCAACACAGACATCCATCTTACATATGTATTCATCTATATGTCTTTTATTAGCTCTGCAGACTTCTCACAAGTTATCATCTATTTGTAAATGCGGTAAACCTCAAAAACATCACCAACATTAATAAGTTGCCAGTAAGAAGTAGTACAACTCTGTCCCACTTGCTGGAACTTTTTTTTTTTTTTTCACACTTGGACCACAGAAATTATTCACCACTCAAACCTAATTTGTTAGTGATGTTATTTACTTGAGAACAAACGTGCATTTTCTTTGAAATTTCTTTACTATTCAGCATTTCTTCCCTTTCTGGTTCTTCCCCAGGTTCCTTGTTCACATCGTTTTAGCTGACAAAGTTTATTAAGGGTTAGGATCACTGCAGTACATTGCGGAGTAACTTCTGCAGATCGAGAACATTGACATGTGCATTAAGGTTCCAAAATCAGACGTAGTCAAAGAGAATAACTAACTAGGCTTTTTAAAGTCAACCAGGAACTTTCCATGGAGCCCAATAGCCAATGTATACCAAGGTTCTAAAAATCACTGAAGCTTTCTGTCACAATGCTCCCAAGGTATTTATGAGGTAAAGGAAATGCCAAACCAAGTGCAGCAGCCACCGGAGATTTCTGTCGGCCGAGCAAACAGCCAGTAAGCTGCCAGAAGAAGGCTGCTACCCGTTTCACTTGTTTACAGGAAACACACATTTGTCTGTTTGCAACAAAACAGACTAACGTGGAAACCAAAGGAGCCTTAAAAGTCACTCTTACTATTATGATGCAATATAAATAAATCTGCAGTCGGCATCCTATGAGCACCAGCTTTTACCTGCAGGCTGGCTACCGGAGCAGAAGCAAAGCTGCATTCACACAGAATGCAGCTTTGCTTCCGTTGTTTTGCTGAAATTGGATTTTTGTGTGTGTGTGTGTGTAATCTTTCATACTTCTGAATGATGCAAGACTTCTGTGTGAATGGCTCAGAACCTTAAAGTGACCGTTTACGGAAATAATAATGGGTGCCGCAACTTTACTATCAGATATAAATCGGACTTATGGGAGTGGGACAATTCGGATATTTGTGTGGGTGAAAAGATTGGGATTTAACTACTGAGACAACAGTGAACAAGTCGGATTTGGGTCACATTTACCAGCTGTGTGAACGCAATCTAACTTACAAGAGAATGTCAGTTACAGTTGCATTACTCTACAAGAAAAGAGCAATAAAGGTAATGTTCTGTGCAACTACTACTTTAAAACTACTGAATTTAGTGTATGTTATTTTTATCACAATTATTTTTATTGTGGTAATTAATATGTCTCTGTGTTTCGACTACATCTTGTAACCAATCATTTTACAAATAAGCACGCTGATGACAAAGGCAGTGTCAGCTAATTCCCTGACACGTTTTACATGTCTTCTATGAAGCTAAGAGTCAGTGTAAGTATGAGGAAGAAAATTAAAAACGAACAGGAACAGGAGGCTCCGCGGTGCTGTCAAAAGCGTTTAGTGAGGTCGAAGCCATCAATTAAAAGAAACGTTTTGCACTTTTCCAGGCCAGTTAGGCGGGTTCAGATCCTGGGACGTCACACCCACACACTCCTCCTCTGCACTGAGTGCTGACTTCTTCCAGCTGGTCACAGACATATTCTGCCAAGATGCAAGGCAAACAAAGTTTGAAAAAGAAAAAAGAAAAATGTTTCTCCCAACTTCCATCCTTAACTGAACCATCTGAGGCAGTTTACTTTGTTTGCTCAGCATATTGTTTACATAGGGCATGTGAGTTGTGAATGTCATGATCCGTATGTGTCTGTTTATTCATTCACTGCTGGATATACAAAGAACGGTCTGTCTGGTATAATAAAGTTTATCTCAGGTTGTTTCTG
Organism: Poecilia formosa; assembly: GCF_000485575.1. Taxonomy (NCBI): domain Eukaryota; kingdom Metazoa; phylum Chordata; class Actinopteri; order Cyprinodontiformes; family Poeciliidae; genus Poecilia; species Poecilia formosa. The sequence goes on from NW_006800238.1 coordinate 60,644, forward strand.
TGTGGCTAATTTATATTATTAGCTCCATCATACAAAGCTGTTACCGTGGTGTTGGTTTACTTTTGGAGAGTTTTGGCAAATAAGCAGAACATTCTCAATCCTGGTCCAAATCACGAGAGATAGCAAAGGGAACATTTTAAATCAATTGGATCTAATTTCTTTCAGAACAGCTCTAATTTTAGGCTCAACCAATAAAGTTTTGATAGAAAGAAGTGCATTTATACACTTGCAGGCCAATTTGATTTCTTTCCCTGTCATGAGACCTCTGTCAAAACACTTCCTGACGGTACCGTTGAAAGGAAGTCTGGCATCTGCTGTTGGTGAAATAATTACATTTTGAACCAAAAGAGTTCATGGCAAAGGGCGGGATATTATGACAAAGTGGAAATAGGGCCACCATCGGATGCTTTAGTAAAGAGAAACAAATGTGAGAGAAATATGTAACCGAGGCTGGTGAAGCAGATGCTAGCTAAAGCTGCACGTTGCTACGTAGTAAGATAAAGGTTTATAAAGCTTCTGGACAAAAATAACCAGATTAATCACAAATTGCCACTTACAAATGATTATTTCGGGGTTCTCCAGTGTTTAGAACTGACAATACAGGATCTCAATTGGATTTTAAGACGGATTATTACGCAAATTCAACTTTTTTGAGCTTCATGTCATGTTATATTTTACCCTAATCAGAAACATACCCAGAGTGTTGGTTTGATTTGAATTCAAGGATCGATTTGAATCCTTGAATCTTAAATAGCAACCATTCAGAGGTGCATAACTGTTTACTCTTACAAACCATGTCACAAAACCCAAATGTCCTTAAGCTTAAGGTCACAAACTGATGGATGGATAATGTCCTTCAGGATTTTCTGGTAGAGCAGAATTCAGATCCACAAATTACACCGAGTTGTCCGTGCCCTGAAGCCATAAAGAAGCCCCAGACCATCACACCACCATATTGGACTGCTCTGACTTTGTTAGTCAACCAAATATCTCCTTAAAAGTTTTAGTGATCATCTACATCTCTTATATATATATATGAGACATGCCTTTGTGATATTGTTAGCCAACGGTGGTTTTGACCTGGGAATTTTTCAACAACTGACTTCCTTATTGCTCAGTCATAAAAACTGACCTCAACTGTGGAAAGTGAGGTCTGTTGTTATCGTATGAAGCCGATATTGAAGACCTCCAGAGATAATTGTTGTAGCCTGGTCACTTCATTTGACTTGCTATGGTTTGTTGGAGTAGATCATTTGCCTACTTCGTGTGGTTAGACAGGTGCTATTTGAGTTATTTTCTACTTCTACATTTAATCTGGTTATCTTTGTCTGATGTTAACATTTGTTTCATGGTCTGGAACATTTGAGGGTGGTAAAAAAAAAAGAAAAAAAAAAAAGCAAGACAGAATAAATCTGTAGGGGGATGCATACTTTTTAACAGCGCTGCAAGTCACTGCTGTCACATCAAGCAAGCCATTTTTGCAGCTTATGGGGAAAAAGGCCTCCAGATGAAATGGAACAAGGAAAATGCCTGTGTGAACGCTGGTTGTCTGTCAAAGCAGGAACTGGGAGGCGTTCAGGGCTGACCTCTGAGGGCAAGGACTTCCCAAAGCCCCTCTGCAAAACAACTGTCGACCCGGCAGCTGACAGAGGGACACAGACCACTGCTGCCGCTCTCCACTGCCCGCCTTCAAAAGTCTCCATCTCCCCCCCGCCCACCAATCATTTCATCTTCCTCCTGAGCACCATCAACCAAGACAAGAAATTGAAACCGTGTGAAACCACGAGCGGTGAGAATGAAGACTAAGAAGCAGATATTACCTTGCCGATATGATCTGTCTGGAATGTGGCAGTGCCTCAGTGAATTTGAACAGACATGTTTCTAATGTCGCACACAACAGCAGGCGAGTTTAGCAAAGCAGTGCGGTACTGACCCGAGCACATGAGCCGCTTTTCAGAATTACGCAAAGCAAAGCATACCATTCCTATAAGCTTGCATAATTCATTCAGGTGACTTACAGGGCACGTTCCTTTAAATTCCTACGGCTTTTGTCACGTTTCACAACACCAAGCTGATTTGCTTAAGTAAAATACAGTAAACAGTGTCACACAGGAGGTTCATATTCAACCTCCTGTTGTTGTTGTTGTCTGCTATGCAAACCAATAAAAAACAAATTTATCAGGGTTTTAATGAAGCCACAATGATGAAGCATAGTGTCTGATAACTGATGGAGGAGCAAAATGACCTCACATGAACTGTGCATGAGCTGCTGGCTAGAAGTCCTCCATCCCTCAGTTGTTTTCATGTTCCTTGTGTTTTTTCTGGCCATTGTTCAGAAATAATAATAAAAAAAAAGTACGTAGGCCACTCCCACTGAGCACTACAGTGGGAGTGGCCTACCCACCTCTGGAACATTAATCAAAAGAGATAAACCTCAACCAAGTGATTCAATTGAACCACAACTATTTTCCTTTTTTTTTCTTCTTCTTGCATTGTGGAAATGTGGCGTGTGTGAAAATTGACTACACATGTCCCCTGTGCTGCTGTCACATGCTCGAGGGGGGGGGACGCAGCAAGTTTATACCAATCATGTGGGATATTGAAGAGTCAGTGAGTCACCACGGGGACCTAATCGCATTTGTAAACAATTAGACAGCATTTAACAAGAACAGGGCAAGCGTGCGAGTGTATGGAAACATTGTGGCCTATCTTCTCCAGAAGCAACCAGCGGGGTTGCTGCTTTGCATGCAATTTGCATACATTGTGGCCTGCAGCAGTGATAACCAGTTTTTTTTTAGTTTTTTTTTTTACTATCAGCAGCTCTGAACTTGCATGTTTTGATCACCGGAGGTCACACACAACTCGTTCTTAATACAATAACCAAGCACTTCTCTAAACACGTATTACCAAACAGTGGTCCAGTCTTTCTCAGGAGGAAGGAGCTGTATATTGACAAGGAAGGTGTTGTTATAGATTAAAAATTATTGCCACTGTAGCAAATAATCTCCAAACTGTAGCAGCTTTGTAGAGGGGGGAAACAAAAACACATTCCTGACATTTCCTCCTGGCGGTATAATAACCCGATCAAGTTTACTACCCAACACACCTCCAGGCTGGAATGTTTGAGACATCCGAAAATATCCCAAGCATTAACCTAACTACGTCAGATGACAGCAATACTGGTGAGTAAATAGCCCTGATTGTCCATAGTATGGCTTTAAGTGGAAGGAATTTCAGACAGATTATCACATTTACAAGTCTGCCTGCTCTGGACACCATCTCATGACTCCGTTTTCTGGCTGAAGCAGTGTTTGTGTGCTTGTTTTTGTTTTGTTTTTCCTTAGGTTGGTTCACAAGGGTAAGACGCAGGGTGAGAACGCCTCAGAGTGCTGCTCTCTTGCCTCCGGGCCAATTTTCCCTCCCTCTTGTTGTTTATATGAAGTTCTGTAACCAAGCAGGTTTTTCCCCTCCTCTTACTATTGCAGCTGCCGATCCATACCGTCCACATGGGTCTCTGTGTAAACACGGTTCCAGCTCCGAGTGGAAAACAATGAGGAAATGACAGGATAGTGGGCTGCATTGAAGACATTCAAGGATGGATTTCCAAACGAAACACATCGAGGTGACATCATGGTAAAGTCAGCTAGCAGGGAATATGGAAGAGGTGGGTGGGGAGCAGAGGGGGAGCAGTAATGCAACACCATACATAAACAGTAGACAGCTGTATTTATAGGAGATTGTCTCATGGTTCTATCTGCCTCCATAAATCCTATTATCTGATTTGCAGCCATCCTCCTGCCCAGCACCCAACAGGAGGCGCAGCTTTGTCTTCCCAAAACAATCAAACCCCGTGCAATTTTTACCGTTACTGTGAAGGAAACCGGTCGCATCTCTGCTCCATTAGACGTTACCTCATCACAGCCAGATAAAGCAAAATCATATCCGAAAGCTCTTTCATCCAACTCACAAACAGCTGTCTGGTTTTATTCAGGCCTAACCCCCAAATTATGATAGGACCGCCACTTTGTTAACACATGTTTAAAGTAGTGCTGTGACTATCCCAACGATTAATCAGATTTTAAAAATGGGTGCATTCTGTAGATTTTTTTCATTTCACCACTTCAACCACGTTTTATGCAATATTACATAAAAAAATACAAATAATTAAATAATGATAATACACATGATACTGCCTAAAATTCAGTAACACAGCATGTTACCGAGTGGTGTGAACTTAATCATTTGCTACATTTAATTGTTTGTACCAAAGGATGCATGTACAACTGAAAAAGTTTTCTAACAACATGTAAAAATCTCTGTTTTTTCTACTTGATTAGCAAAAGGTGCTTAATTTGAACCAGTTAATGCCAAAACTTAGCCACTACAAGAGTTTTTTTGTTTTTTATTTGAAATGTAAAAAGTATTTCTCTGTAGTTTTGACTTAATATGCTATTCTTTCAGTAAACGTCCCCTAATTGAGTCTGTATACTCCAATTAACCACCAATTTTACTAAATTAGCTTATGATTATTTCAATAGTCAATCAATTCATTACAATTAATCGCTTCAGTTCTAGTTTAAAGTGTAATTGACAGATAAAGAGATGTTTTGTGCAGCAGGAGACATAGTGAGGTGCACCTGCTCCAGTGTGACACCACTTATCTGAGATGCAGACGAACAACAAACAATTTGACAAAGAGGGAACAAACCAAGATAAAGAAAAAAAACCGGGTTACCTCTGTGCCAAACTTCTAAACACAGAAACTACAGCGGAAGCGTGCTTCACTCACATATCTCCTCAGCTTTTTCTCCGGGGGTGATTTCCTCAGCCAGCCCTGAAAGATGATTTCTCCTCCGCTCATGTTTGCCCAAAGTGCGCTGCTGCTCCTGCTGCTGCTTCTTCTTTTTCTTCTTTTTGCTCTCAAAGTGCAGTCTGCCACTAATGCATGAGGACTCGCCTGTTCAAAGCGCTGCTGTCGGTTCTCGGCTCTCTCTGCTGCAGTCCGCTCCCCCCATTTGAAATCAGAGCAGGGAACAAAGTAGGAGATGGAGAGCAGCGCAAATATCTGCCCGGGCGCGCAAAACCCACTGCTGCCAAGCGGAGTCTGAAAGTAGGCACGGCCGGGTGACGGTGAGCCGCGCGGGGGGAAAAACTAGTCAACTCCTACAGGGCGAGGAAGTATCTGTGTGCGTCTGCAGTTTGTTTTCCCGACTCATACCACGCCCACCGCGCAGAGAGAGAGGGATGGGCCGTTGGGATGAACAGGATGGAGGAACAGCTTGCTTGATTAAAAAAAAAAAAAAAAACATTAAACGGTGAGGGAGAAAAAATTATTAAGCCAATCCCCATAAAAAAAATAAAAAACAACATTTTCAAAAACTTTTACGTAAAAAGAAGCTAAGTGTTTTATGATTTTTGTGAAAAAAAATTCAACTTTTAAAAGGTTGCTTAATACTTTCCACAACAATAGTTTCTTAATAATAATAATAATAATTAAAAAAAAAACTAAGTTATACATTTTTTTCAGTAACCTCCCTACTGAATACAGTGTCGCATCCTGTCATGGGAAGAAATATGATAAAGCACCCCCTGGTGGAAAGTTGACAGTAACTTGTAAATATACCCTCCTTTCCCCAAACAGTTACCCTTTCAACTTTTTCACTTCATTACGTCCTAACAAAAAGCCTGATGGACAAAAAAAGAGAGAAAATAGAGAAGTTATTTAGCCCCCTTCATTCTCATACCGTGAAATAAACTTCAATGCAGCCAAATTTAAGAAGTCTTTCAATCTCATTATGAATGGAGTTGTTCTGTGAAAGCTTCAAAATAAAAGGCGTGTTAGTGGACAAACAGCACTGGAAAAGTCAAGGTGGTGCAAACATTTAAAAGATGGCTCCGTTTTAAAACAATTAAAAATATCAAATATTTAGAAAACAATTTGTCACTTCCCTTCCACTTCACAGCTACGCTCTACTTTATTTTGTTGCAGTTATAAAAGTTTAATAAAACACATTGGCGCTTCCAAAACATATCGTATCTAAAGCCAAAGTGAAAGGTGATTCAAAAAAATTGTTAGAATATGACAAAATGTAGAGGTGTTGTATACATATATATTTTTTAAAGACACCATCCAATGCTGAAAAAAAAAAAAAACAGGCTTGGTATCTAGTGAGCAACCAAGCATCCCAAAAATGTTTCATAAATAAATACTGAGTGTAAATGGTATAACTGGTGTGGGAGCCTCGAACATCTAAATATGCAAAACAGAAATGAACATACGGGCCTTGGATATTGTAAATTTTATAAATGGCAGAAACATTTACATGAATACAACAACAGATTAGACAAAAGAAGTTGTGTTTTTATAGGAGGCAAGAATGTGAAAATCTTGGGAAAGGAATCACATCTTTAATGTTGTCAACTCCAAGAACGCACTGCAAATAGCGTTCAAATCCCAGTCCAAAGCCGCCGTGGGGGACGGAGCCAAAACGCCTCAAGTCCAGATACCTGCAACAAAATAAAAATGAATACTAAAAAACACATAATAACATCTGCCTTTTTTAAACAAAAATGGTGGTAATTCAAATGTGTTGGTTATTTTGTTATGTTTTACCAGTTGTATGTATCCTCTAGTCCAACCCTGGAAAAGAGAAAGCGATTACATAAATAAACAGCTCGACATCAGCATCAACATCAGCACTGAAATATGTATTTACACATGCAAATGAAGCTATATAATCACAGCTACATAAAACAGTCAGATGCTAATATTTTTCTTCATTTTGCAATAAACAGTCTATTTACTGTTCATTCTTATGTAGTTGTAGTGTTTCTTTAAATCAGAGGTGTCCAAAGTGCGACTCGGGGACAGTTTGAAGTGGAGACTGCGGAGAATCCAAAGGCTAGTTAGCACAGCCACCGATGACAGTGATAAACAGTAAGTTGTTTCTCTGCTGTTGGCACAGCCGCATCGTATACACGAGCATGACTGACAGCGCTAAGACCCTCCCAAAACGGCTTTGATTGGGTTTTTCTACCCGGCACCAGAGGATTTCTGCAGATGGCAGTAGCACCACAGGCAGGAGGCAGAAAAGCTAAATATTTTCACTGATTATTTGTCTCATGTTAAACTGTCAGAACATACTGACTTTCAACAAATATGAAAAACATAACGTTTATCAAAGTTACCTATTGCAGCTTTAAATATTTCCAAGAACTTTCAATGAACAAACAGCACAAAATTCAGAGCATTTCTTCCTTTAAGCCATCTGTTACTCTAATCAACCATGAAATGTTTTTGTAGATTGATGAAAACCAAACATTTTACTGTATCACTGCCTTCCCTTCCATGTGCATTCTCACCGTTTCAGCCGATCCATCAGCAGATTCAGCCTCTCCTCTCTCAGCGAGCCCCCGCAGAGCTCTCCAACTCCTGGCACGAGGAGGTCCACTGCAGCTGCCTGCGCACAAACAGCAAAAAAATCAGCTAAGATATGCAAATCACTTCTATGGCCCAACTGGGATAAGACGGAGAGAAAATGAGCGGTGAAACTGTGACGAGTCTCTGCATTCCTATACAACACAACCAGTTCTTACTGTGTGCATGGGATGGTCCTGATTGTCTCTTGCATAAAACGGCTTCAGGTCATATGGATAATTGGTGACGAAGACCGGAACGTTTCCGCAATGTTTCACCAGATACTTCTCATGTTCTGTCATAAGGTCACAGCCCCACTGCAGAAAAAAAAACAGCAAAGTTCAGAGAGGACATCTGTGGCTTACACAGCAAACAGCGTCGAAATGCAGAAAAACAATAAATGATTCCACTTACATCTGTGGGGAAGGTAAATTTCTCGGAGCTGCGGTGTAGGATATCTATTGCCTCGGTATAACTAATCCTTTAAGAAGATAGCATCACACAGTCAACCTTGAAGATTTGACTTTATTTTTTCCCTGTGATTCAGCTTTAACATAAATAACAACAACAAAAAAAGAAAAGACACTCACACAGGGAAGCTCTTGTTCAGCATGGCCTCTACTGTGTCCTTGGGTTACATGAATGCAGCAGAAACAGAATGTTATCAGAAGCCATTATGGAAGCCCAAACAGTTTGGAGCGAAGATCCAGGTTGCGAGCGTCCTTCAGGACTCACCCTGTGTCCGGGAGTCACATGGCGGTGAAACAAATCCACGTCCTCCGCACAGCGAGCCAACACGCGCTCGGTGGCAGACCTGAACACGTCCTCTATGACCTACACAGCAGGACAGGTTTACTAATTAAAGTGTTCATGTGCAGCTGCTAACAACGATAACTTTGGAAGTCACACTGGGATTTTTTTTTTTTTTTTAAACCCCAACTTAGTGGATTTGTCTGAGGAGGCAGTGGGTATCGGTTTTGAACACAGAAACCAAATGCTTGGTTGATGAAATGTGCAATTTAAATTAAACTGCATCAACATCATACATAAAATCCCAAATATAGATATACATTTCCACCTACATTTGATTTAATTAAGCAACTTTCAGAGAATTCAAAGCTGGATATTCAAACACTTTGGTAGTCTTCATTTATATTTTCTTCCTTAATGAACCTGGCTTTTAACCATTGCTCATGGATTTTTCATCCAACTGAAATCGGGGCTTTGAGCATTCAGAAAGCCTTGCAAAAGCAGTTTTAATGTCTTTTTGAGATCATTTTCTCGTTTCAATCACCTATCTTCGTCAGACGAAAGGAATATTTAACATCAACACAGGAAACACAGAGGAAATGTCTTCAATATTGGAGTTATCGACAAGAGAAAGACTGAACTGCTTCAATTTCAATTCTGAAGAATTTTTCCAAATTCTTCACTTACTTCTAAATAACAGCTAGAGTAAAAAATGGGCTCTCTCTTAAGAGGAAGCTAGAGCTATAATTAATAAAACTGATAAATGTTAATAACAATGTTTGTCATTTGAATTTCTGAAGATCGGGGAATGATGTATAATTTTTTTAAGCTCAGTGTTTTTCAAAGTGGGGGCCACGGTCCCATAGGACGCCATCAGGGGGCGATGTGGATGCCTCCGAAAGTTTTAACCATAACTTCTTAATCATAAAATGTATTTTTTGTCACTATTTTGAAATATATTAGTTGCCATGTTTATCTTTCTGATTGTCAGTCTGATGTATCAAGCTGCTTCGCTCATCAAGCTAGCTTACGAAGCGCGAAATGGACAAGTTCCTGATAACAAAAAGACCAAAGGAACCGCCCAGCAGCCTCACTGTGGAGAAAACTACAGCAATAAAATCCAAGGAACACTTCGCCAACTAAAATCAAAAGGTATGAGCGGCATTTATGCTAAATAATTTAATCTGTCAAATCTATAAAAAATAAAGAGGTACAAAAAAAAGTTTTCAAACAAGGAAAGCAGGCTAGTCCAGTTCTTTAGAGTTACAGCAGCTTTTAGATGCATCCCCTCCATAACAAACTCAAACTAAATGAACTGACTGACATTCTCATGATCTAATCCAGACATTTGATTCAGGTGTGTTGAACCAGGAAAACACCTGGTTCAACACCTGGTTGGATCCCAGCTCTGTCATAAATATTCATAGCTACAATTTCTCTGGTGTAGACTCACATAAAAATAATGATGTGGGTGTTTTTATCACTTAACATACAGCGTCTAGTCACAGACCCTGCCATGTTCTGTGGCTGCTGTAGCAGGGACTAAGTTAATTATTTTCTACCGTTACATGGTCCAGTACATCTGTAATCATGTCTGTTTTCAGATTTATTTTTTTCCTGTAGTCTCAAGATTCATTTTCCACACACAGGTTCAATAAGATCTTTATCACACTGTGATCTGTTTGAATTTGTCTGTGACGTTAAATTGCTTTAGCAGAAACCTTCAAACGAAAAGTTTTACAGTGGCATAAACTGATTATTATCTACTTTCAAATTAAAAATACAAGGTTGTTTTACCTACAAATGGTTTTTTTTCTACCTTTCTAGGTCACAGCTTTCCTGCATACTTTGTAGTGCTTTGTTGACACTTTGGTCACCAAAGTAGATTCTGGAGAATAAATCTCTTAACATTGAGTCTACTTGATAAATAAAGCATTGATTTCGATGAGAATAACACAGAATACCTTGGTGAGATCCTCTAAGGACTCGGTGAAGGAGATCTCTGCTTCAACCATAAAAAACTCGGCCAGGTGGCGCCTGCTTTGGGAGTTTTCTGCTCGAAACGTTGGCCCGAATGTGTAGACTCTGGAGAAAGCCCTGCAGTTATAAAAACAACAGCACTTAATCTTCAACATACATTGGCTTACATGCATCTATCAATCCATATCAATATATGTCATTACGTTTTGCTCACCCTGACATCACCTCCAGGTGAAGCTGTCCTGATACAGTCAGAAATGCAGGTACAGAGAAAAAGTTCTTATCATCCACCGTGGCCGGACCTGATGGCTGTGGTAAAAGCAGATTATTTATCATTTAAACCATTTGTTTCATATTGGAGCTGAGCTTTAGATATAAAACAAACCATTGTATCAGACATTCACCTCAACTTGAAAAAGCTCTCCTGCTCCTTCGCAATCATTTGAGGTGATGATAGGAGTGTGAATTTGTACAAATCCATTATTCTGATACCAAACAGAAAGAAAAACAACATATTGGCATATGATTTGAAATAAGTTAAAAACACCTAAAGCACCAGGTTCTTACTTTAAAGTAAGAATGAATCGCTGCAGTGGCCTCACTTCGTATCCTCAGCAGGGAACTGAAGGCGTTCGTTCGACACCTGAGATGAGGAAGCTGCCGGATGTATTCAAGGCTGTGTCTTTTCTTGATTTTAAATGGAAAATTCTGTGGAGAGAAAAAATTTATACAGATAAAATATAAGGTTGCTCAGAATGTAAAGCATATTTTGATGCTGTGGTGTGTTCATTCTTACGACAGGGTTGCATTCTCCGACTACACGGATTTGTTCTGCTTCCAGTTCAACTGGCTGCTTTTGATGAGGACTTTTCTTAAGAATACCAGTGACTTCGACAGCACTACCGAATGTAAGCAACCTGTCATTTCAAGAAAAATTACACATTAGAGGAGGGGCCACAGGAATCTGGCAATATACCATCTACTCGTGCTTTACTTAACCTGTAGGAACCTAACGGGATTTAAAGTCAAATTTACAAAGGATTCCTGGTTGGCATAAACATTTAGAACAAGGTGAACTGTGAGGTAAATTACTGGGATTACTGCTTACGGATCATTCAGTTTTGCATCAGCAACAATTTGCAGAGATTGCAAGGAGCTTCCATCATTCACATGGAGAAATATGTTGTTCTTCTGAGGTCTGACAGACCTTACCCACCCCTGCAACAAAGACGGTTCAATCCATTTATGAGGCATCCTTTAAAAGCAAAAATATCTAATCATTTTTAAGCAAAATGAGTGACAAAACAAATTAAACTCCTGTTTTTGAATGTAATCTACATTTAAATTACAAGCCTATAAATAAATTGGGATTTTTTTTTATCTCTGTGTATCAAGTCTGTTTACAAGGAAAGTAATGTCAGGGGACATTACAAGCCAAAGATTATAGATCTGACGACCGCTACCTGAACTTTCACATCTGCTCCCAGTTGAGCTCCAGAAAGTGCTTCGGATACTCGGAGTTTTGTTGAGGTCTTCTTACAGTAACGTCGAAGTCCCACCAAGAAAACCCTTCGGTAAGCTGATGCGGTTGCTGCTAACACGGAGAAAGTCTTAGCTGAGGTCTGAAACATCACTGCAAGCCCCACACTTTCCCACACAAGAGAAGCCCTATAACACGAAAATATCACGAGGATAGGAGAAAGGTGAAGGCAACATAATTCGTGTTAATATCTTTCCTTAGGTTGACTTTCAGCTCTCACGCTGCCGCAGCAGTGTGTAGTACTTCCTGTTTACGTCTGTCGCAATACGTCTGCATGCGTCACGTGAGTGTTACTAGCCCAATCAGATTTCTCCACACTGTAAATTTTGTAGGGAGTTGTAGTTTTCTAATATTCCTCTGTTTTAATTATAATAATTAATTATTTAAATATTTCTAATTATTTCTAATGGTATTATTGTATCCTGACTTTTTGGAATATAATTATGAAATGCTAGTCAATGCCAAAAAAAGGCTAAGAGCAAATTGTTCATACTGAATAATACCAATTAAAATTTATAGTTTTTTTTTCCCCCTTTGGACAATACATCAGCAGATTAAAGAGAAAGTTCTACTTTTTCCTTTGAATAATATCTCACAATATGACTGACAAAATGCAAAAGAAAACAAAAAACATTACTATTAGTCATGCTAAAGCTAAGGTAATAAGGTTGAAAACCATTTAGCTTGGGTTACTTTTCTAAAACATCCCTGGTTTAAATTGACAGATCCAGATCTGGGATGATTTAACACAAAAAGGTTGAATTACTGATGTAATTTATTATGCTAGGTTAGGTGTATTTCAAAATGGAGGTCAATGGAGAATGATGAGACTCTTTCTAGGCTTTTCTGTAAACCATCAAACTGGTCAGAATTTTTGTCCGAGTACTCATCTTATGTCCCGCGAATATTTTGGCTACAGAAATAATCCAGCAGTTAGTCTCTTTACATTGCTGTAAAATATGTCTCATCTTAATTCGTTTTATGGCCAGTTATTGCCTACATAGCTGCCATTTACTTTATTGGCCAGGATTGGATGGAAAACAATGAATGTGACTACAGATTGCAAGTGGTCACAGAGTACATACATGAAGTAGAAATTGTATAAACTTTAGAGGAAATAAAACAGGAATAAATTATCAGTCTATACATTTATGTGCAGTAATTTTTATTATAAGAAAGAAAAAAAGATTTGATGTCAGTGTAAAAATGCATATTTTATTTCACAGCAGAGCAGCTGACTACTCTGGCTGTAAGGTGTTCACTGTACTGTATTTATCAGAGAGACAGCCTGGGGAAAGAAACTGTCTCTGTGGCGGCTGGTTTGTGCAAATAGCACTCTGTAGTGCCGACCAGAAAGTCAACGTTTAAACAGCCTGTGTCCTGGGTGTGTTGGGTGTGCAGAGATGTTAGCTTCCCTTTTCCTGACCCTAGACCTGTAAAAGTCATGGACGGAGGGCAGGTCAGCTCTGATGATCTTCTCTCCAGATCTAATTGTTCATTGCAGTCTGGCCCTGTTCTGTTTTGTGGATGGCCGTACACAGGACAGACTGAAATACGGCTGTGCAGAAAATGACCAGGTAAGTTGTACTTCTTGAGTTGCCACATGAATTCGTCTTTGTTGGGTCTTTTGACGAACAGTGTCTATGTGTGAAGACCACCTCGGGTCCAGAGAAGGGTGGTTCCTAAGAGCCAGAAGTGATACACAGTAGACACCGTGCTGCTGAGGATGGTGAGGGGGGTGTTAAAGTGAACGGTTATCTCCATGATCTTGTCCAGGTTAAGTTCCAGGAGGTTCTGACCGCACCAGTGGGTCAGCCAATCCACCTCCTGTCTGAATTTAGACTCAACACTGTTCTGGAACAGACCAATGTCATAGTTCAATCTGCAAACTTCAGAGGTTTCACAAATGGTTCCAATCACTTGTATTCAAAGAGAATAGACTCTTGGAGGAGCTGATGCTGATGGCTGTTGTTGGAGAAGATGCTAACGAGCCTCATCTTTACTATAACAAAAAGATCCTCATTCAGGGCACAGCAGCTGCTGAATTATTTAATTCACCAAAATGTTGTTTTGATGTTGTTAAAGATGAAGTTGGATAATTTTAACCAAATATTTAGTCAAAACTAAAACCCAGATTGTTTAGCTTAACACCAGACTAAGGAGCCTCATTCACACACCGCCATTTTGAGCTTCAGCCCCAACGTCTTCCACAGGGTGAAATATGAAATTGTAATAGGTATCCCTACTACAAGAAATGCTGTGCTATCATGCTAATGTTACTGGGTTTTGTCAACACCTTAATTTCACAGCAGAGAGCAACTTTGAACATTAGCCATTTGCCTGCTAAATAGCTAGCATAAACAAATGCTACTTATGTTCAACCTTCACAAAATGTTGATAATTCTCAATATCCATTTTCAACTGTCAAAATCTTTACTAGGCATTATAAGGTTATGGACTTCATCTTTTATTGGACTCTACCTTCTTCAGAATTTAACCACAGCCTCATTATTTTCAACCCAAATATAAACTGTTAAGCAATCCTGGCTATACATTTTGTCGACACATTCTTTGGGAGTCTTACCATATGCATAATCCAACATTTTCTGTTAAAGAAAAAGTTCTGGATCAGATTCAAATTGGATCCTGAGCTGGATGAACAAAATATCCCAAATGAGGTTTATAATGTAGAATGAGATGTGAAACACACTGTATTTCCATCATTTTGCCAATACACTGGTGGATTGATTTTGTAATGAAGTAAGAGAAGTCATTACAGCCTCATGGAAATTCTCCTTCATCTTGCATGATGTATCTGCCGTCAGTACAGGATTCATTTGTGCGTAAACCTCGTTAATTCAGTCCCCTCCACGACACCGGGGTCTCTTCCCACCATTTGCCGCTGGAGTAAATCAGATCATGCCAGCAATATAATAAGATGCCTAGACAATTATTCACCTGGTCTCGCCTGTCAGCACCAGAGACCCCCCCTGCCATTGGCTCTGCCAGCATACAGAGAGCCAGGTTCCCTCACCTCCGGCTGCTGATGAAATATCACCATTAAACCCAACAAGATCCATTTAAAACGTCTGCAAAGTCATTGATATTAATTATCTCCAGCATGGATAGAGCCATTAAGCACGCTTTCTCATCTTAACATAAATGGGGACATTTACTGATTAATAGAGAGGGTGCTGACCTCTAAAGGTGCTTAAAAACGACTAATATTCGCAGCCTAAAATAAAGTGGAAATTATACATTCATTAATTTATTAAACTGGATGAATAATAAAAACTGCTGTCCCCAGCGTCTCCGTGCGCAATCTCTCACTCTCCCACAAGGAGGTGCTGAAGCTCCATGAGATTTCCAAATACCTCTCCAAATCCCCACCAACTGCATATTTATTCATTTACCCTCGAGTTGCCTCCAATATATTATTCATTTGCTGCTCCAAGGTCTTCTGAAATGAAAACAAGCTGGCATTGTTATGTTCTCTCTCCAGTTCCACTAAGAATAATGCGAAGGGCCTGCTGGCTCCGGTCGGCAGCAGACTGTCCAGCGCAACAGTCACCTCCGATTTCACCCAGAGCTGTTCTCAACCGCAAGGAACAGGGAGACAGGGGGAACCTTTGTGTTTCGCTGACTTGATTTGCAATTTTCACTTCTTTTGCAGGCTTGGCATTTGACAACTTGCATGTGGGAGAAATGCCTGATGGCATGTCACACCAGACTCATATCTTTCCACAGAAAGCACGTGGCAATGCATGCATGAAAGAATGTGGAAAGCTGTCTACAGGATTGTTGCACGTCAGAGGAATAAAACCCCTAAAGTAGAATCCTTTCCCCCCCAGTTTATAACAGATCAGGAAGAGGGCTTTAATACTAGTAGCTTGTATTTAGAGCCTTCTGTGGAAGAGTTGTTTGGCAGTGGCCTGACAACCTTATTTGGTCTTAACAACTTACAAAAATCAATATAAGATGAGTCAGCAAAACAAAGGATTTTGCTGTAAAAGCTTGGATCTCAGGAAGACAACCTAACCCGGAGAGTAAGTGCACCCTCTGCTCCCTGCCGGCCCGCTCGTCCAACGACTGCAGAGCTCTATCGACAGCACCGCCTGCCACGAGGCTTCATCAGCTCCTCCAAATATTCTGCATTCACAAATGGAAGGCTGCATTGATTTTATGTAACACGGCTCGTTAAGTGCTGATTAGACCATTATAGCGATGTGATATCAGGGAATGGGTTTGGGTGACAGGCGGCCAAACACAAATCAAAAGGAACTAATAACCCTTTCTAAAAGAGATTTGGGCTGCTACAGTGCTTCTCCCACCACTCCTCAGTTACTACCACAATGCTGTTTGTGTAGGTTTGTCTCTAATGGACCGGTCTCAGAAGTCTCAGGCTGACACAAAATATCTATTATCAACGGTGCGCAACGTTCTCTGCTCTTAGAAACAATGCCACCAGTCCTCATTGAGTGATATTTTCGATGTATCAATAAATTATAAGTTAACTTATGCATTTGAGCATTGAACTATTTCACTTTAACTTTTATAAATTAAATACCTTATCCGTACCTTTTTCATATTTATGTGTCCAAAGGTTTGTCTTTTGGATTTGCAAACATATAGGTCATGTACCTACAAGAACAAAAAGCTGTGCTTTTTGATGAGATTTTACATTACAGACCCAAACAAAACTTGTGCATGATCATTGCATAAACTTTAATTTTCTAAAATTGGAATCCTTTTTGTAGATTCCAGTTTGACTGACCTACTAAGAATCAAGTTTTATGCTTTTCGTGGTCTTTGTGTAAGTATCTGAAACTATAGATCATGGATTATTATCAGGTTTGATTACGATTTTTTTTTTAATTTTTGTTTATGCGTTCCTCTACAGATTCAGCTAAAATTCCTTGGTGATGGTTTTTTTTTATTTTTTTAAGAAAAATATACAGACAACATCCTGCTGCTTTGATTTTGATTATGCTGTATGCATAAAACAGTACAGCTACAAAAAAACCCCTAATGATCCTGCCAACACTTTTTTATGGCCATATCTCGTGTTCTTGTCACTGACAGGAATTCAGTTATTGTATACCCAAATAAAAAATAAAAATGAAAATAGGAATGTAGTCTTACTAAACACAGGTTTATTGCTCATCACCTTTGTTAAGCGTTTTGTTAAGCCTGTCTTTAAAATTAAAACCCTTGCACTGATGAAGTTTGAGGAATTACAGTTAAATTGAGTAGGATTATGCTGTCAAAGCCCCACATAATTGTATCTCAGAAGGCGCTTGGTGATGAAGAGCACTGTAGCTGCATCTTTAATTACACCACCGTTCTTATCTTAAGTGTCACATGACTACTCTGTTTACTGTAAAACCTCCTGTAAGTGAACGGAGTCGAACGTCATATCAGTGCCCGATATTCAAGTACACCACACCTTATGATTATTCTTGGAAGCAACAGCCAGGGTTGTGTGCTTTGACTCCTTAACACTGACAGAACTGGGATATTTTTTTTATACCTTAAGAAAATTCCCTTGATGCAGATATGAGACAGAAGGGCAGACAGATGATATCTGCCATTAGGAGTATTTACAACCCCTCTAAAAGTGTGCTATCAGTTCTGCACTGAAACCTTTTCTTTCAGTGGAAGCAGTCAAAGACAAGACTCTCCTGAGATGCCTGAGAATAGATGAGGAGAAATAAAAAACCTGAGGTAGTATTAGTGTATTATATCTCATCGCTCAGTGTTATCTTCCTGTCTAGTGTAAAAACACAGGCTATGGGAAAATTAAACTATTTATTCTCCATATTATCTGAGTTTTTAACAACAACATGGCTCCTCAGAAAGCAGTTTTGGGCTTATTTCCATAATCTTTGTTAGTGAAACAATTAGCACAATTCTAAATTCTAGTTATGGGGGTCTATTTTTATTCTAATTAAAACTTAAGGTGAAAAGTATTTTTAAAAAATGCCTAATGAATTATTCCCCTTCCTGCAGCAATAGTTGTGAATTTGATATGGTAATGTGAGTATAGTTAAATATTAAAAGTTGTGCTCATTTTAATTTGTAAGTTTCAGTTGAGTTGACACAATTTAAGAAGAAAGTAACATGTTGGTACTTGATTCTTGATTAAATATAAAAATGACATATTTTTCAGTCAGATTTTTCAAAGGCATATTCCATTTTGTTAAACATTTTTGATCTGTTGTTTTGCATATCTAAAATCTCAAGACAGACCACAAGCTAAACATATTTGACAGAAAATGAATGCTAAACATGCAGTCCAAGACTCGCTCATTTAAAGAAACTGGTGAACAAGTTTGAATTTATTGTGAATTTTTTCCAATTCACACAGGTTAAAAACTGGACATTCACAGATAATTACACATACACTTCCACAAATATAGGCATGAATATAAGTTACAGAGAAATTACAGAAACCATGCCCTGAGCAAGTTTCTGGCATACCTGCTTAACTGGATGGTTCTTCTTTTCAGAAACGGTAGTTAATTTATATCGGTTGGTTTCCTGACATGGACTAGGCTTCCAGAAGCTTGATGGTGCCCCGTTGAAGCAAACAGCTACATGTGAAAGTTACAAATCTCACCCAAACTGTCCCTACTGTCATCTGGTAACGTCTACAT
This sequence comes from Poecilia formosa, assembly GCF_000485575.1. Lineage (NCBI taxonomy): Eukaryota > Metazoa > Chordata > Actinopteri > Cyprinodontiformes > Poeciliidae > Poecilia > Poecilia formosa. The sequence goes on from NW_006800238.1 coordinate 78,987, forward strand.
AGTGGTGGGCAAAGCTCTGCTATAGCGCTGAGCCTCTAATAACAGAACAAAATGTTTAAGCACTTTTGCTAACTTTGATTAGCACACTTAACTTCCCCTAAATTTATTTATTTTTTTATTTTATTTTATGAACTGTTCAGAAATCGTCAAGTAGTTAGACGTTTATATTCATGATTTTATTTTGAAGACTGTTTGCACAGCAGTTCCATTTCCTGTCTAGGTGTGCTCTTTGTTTTTGTTCCCCATATAGCTTTATTTCAAAGATACAGGAACAAAATAAAACCACAGACAGTAAAGAACAATATATAAATATAACTACAATATCCAAGAGTATTATAGAACATACATGCAATTTATAAAGTCAAAATTAAATTGGTGCTTGTAGTCTTTCAAGGGCAAATATAATTTGTATTAAAGTTAGCTCTTTAGCATTAGCTTCCACTAAATGTCTTCGCGTAGTGTCTTGGCATTAGCAGAACTAATATTTATGATTATTTTTTTTAGGTTCATTGCAGCTATCTTTTTAGTTAGCTGTGCCCACCACTGGTCTTTTGAATAAAGATTTTCTTTTTACCTGTGGACTAGAGAAAAATAAAAATAAAAATCTGGTAGTAATTGAAGTTGTATATTTTTTTCATCCAGAAAATAAAATGGCTCAAATAAAATTGAAGTCGCAACATAATGTGCCATTCTTGCCGATGATGAGTGGACGTAAACCATTCTCTGTTGTTCTTAATCTCCATATTAACAGTACCAAAGCCAGAAAACTGCCTGATTGTTTTTCATGCAGAAAACCCTTTTAACCCATCTGAGGAACTCCATGAATTCCTCTTCTCTGCTACGCTGGCCATTTGTCCCTGTTGTGCAACAATTTCATAATCTGTAGCACACAATTGTTTGACATTTACTGCTAAACCGGAGGCCTTTTGGCCACATTCTGCACTCCACACTGAGTGGCTTTTCGTTCAACGAGCACTTTGTTTTCCAGGCCAAACACAATGCCCCGTTTTGAGAGTACCACCAGTAAAATGATCAACAACTTACCGGCAGACAACTACAAACGAGCACAGAGAGCTTTTTCCTGCTGCTCATGTGGGAGCATTCGTCCACAGCCCAATCACAGAGGATGTCCGTCCTCCGCATATACATTTAATTCACCCCCACTCCCTCTGGAGCTCAGAGAACCTGACAATAAGTGAACGATAACTGGCTCCATTGCTGTGAGCAAAACGATATTGCGTTTTATAACAGGAATAGGTTATTAGAGTCGACACACGGTGAAATGCACAGAAGTCTAGTTTCTCCGGTAAGTGTGTCCTATACCGGATGGACGTTTAATCACAAAGGTCAGGGAGCTCGAGTAAATTATGTGAAACACCTAGGGTAGCTTAATGTCTTTGCCAGTGGCTGTTTGAAGTCAGATAATGGGCGTTGGAACAAGTCTTTGTCCCACAGTCCTGCTCTGGAGATGTGGCAACATGTATTTCAGCAGATCAAAATAGCAACCAGTCTCCTCCTCTCAGAAATGCTCCCCCAGCATACATCCAATCATAAATCGATGACTAATTACTTGAGTTTCTCCAGACACAGCAGCTACCCTCTAATTAGCAAAACAATGAGTGGCAATGTCTTGGGCTTCCATGTGGGCTTTCTGAGTTGCACTCACTGCATCATTCTGTAAACGCGGGTATTCAAGCAAACCATTTTCTATTTTTCCGTGGATTTACAAAAACAATGGAGTGTGCCCATATGTTGTTTATAATTATAGCAGTTAGGTCCTGTGTGAACTATCCATCAAAGTTAAGGGAGCCGGCAAATCACATTAACCGCTCGCTATTACAGAGGGGGCGTCATTTTCTTTTCCCTTTTTCTAAAGAATGACCAAATGATCAAATGAAAAGCAACCAGAAGAGAACGTATAAAAACTTTATTTACCATGACATAATGCTTCTTCCTGCAGCTTCGGATTTTACGTCTTACTTATTCATGCAGCCAATTTCCATTCAAGTGCTGCTGTTGAAGAACAACAAACACACTGAAATATCATCATTATCTATCTGATAAAACGAAATACATGCAGAGTAACCTCCAGCTTGGCACAGAAGCTCCATTTCTCCGTGTTTTGTTTTGATAAAAAGCGCTGGCGTTGTGTATTCAGAAAAACTTTGGCCGCAACAAATTAGACTTTCTGAAATCCAGCATTTATATATTCATCTTCTTCCAGGGTTTGCTTTCAAGCTGCTGTTTTGCATTTACTTTTAAAGTGGATGTCACCGTTTTTCTGACAGCAATACCATATCTGTGTAAATGATGTTTAAGTGGTTCAAATTTAGTCAATAATCTGTAGGATTGTACAGGAACATCTCAGAAATATTAATAATATATGCAGTGTTGGTAGAGGTTTACATATCTAATAGTCAAACTAATCCAAATAAATTCCATTTCCTTTTAATAAAAACATAATAAAGTTGCTTCTTTTCCAATTATTCCATTATAGAAAACAAATGGATCAAATGCAATATTAAAAGCCCCAATTTACTGTACTTTCCAGATTATAAGGAACGCTTCTTTAATAGCTTGGCCGGTCCTTCGACTTTTACTCAAATGCAACTTATAATCTGGAAAATACAATACCATAAAAATCAGTTGCAGAAACACATGTAAACTTGTGACCTATGCAGTCTGCATATATTACAATGAAAAAAAAAAAAAAGTGAAGATCTGATGTTTCTTGCAAGTAAACTCTTGGTTATGAAATGTGGAACAGCACTGCACAGAAAGAAAATATTGTTGGTGGCAAGATGTTCCATGTGTCACATAATGCTAGCATTCAAAATTCATTTTTCAAAGAGGATGCAAATATAAAAACCTCCGGCTAAAAACATGTTTCTCGGCTGCAAAAGCCATTGTGTTTTCGTGCCCTGCTTAAGGAAGGGAGGTGGGGGGATGAGGGGGTGTTTGAAGGGTTTACAAGATGCCGAATGCCCAGTGTAAAAATAAATTCCCTCAGGCAGATCTACATAACACTGTTCATACTGAGCCCAAAGGTTCTGTAACCGAAATAATTCTGTCAGACTGACTTCAGGCTTTTCACTTGAAACTGAAAATCCAACTCAGCAGACATGGAGAGGTCAAAGGGAACAAACTCTGCTGTTTTTTTTTCCCTTTCATTATTTTATGCCCCCTTCAAAACAACTTTGTGTTGTGCTTGGAAAAAAAAAAAAAAAAAAAAAAAAAATTAGGACCTATAATTACACTGAAGTCTGTGTGACATTTAGTTTTCCTAATAGCTGTTGTGTGTCAGCTGCATATGACAGAGGCGTTTAGAACAAAAGCTATTTTAGGTCTAATTCTGAACTTTTTTTCTGCTTGATTATGTAAAGTGCATCATCAGTAGAGTTTGGTAACAAAAGATATTTATGTTTTACAAAAAAATCTATAAATTAGTGGCTTATTATCTTCAAATCCAAATGAAGAAACATCATCTGCATCTTTCACTCATGAAGTGACCGAGCCATCCATCCATGGCGCAAAATTGTGACATTAAAGGAAAATTATACACATTTGGTGGTTTTGTTTTGTTTCTCAACACAAACATTAATCTGAAAAGTGTGGCATGCATCTATATTTTGCCAGTTCCTATTTTTTTTGCAAACTGGTATCGGTGAGACTATGCAACATATTTCCAGTCAAATCACTTTTAATCAACTTTCCTTTTCATGTTACAGAAAAACATCCCCGCAGCATAATGCTGCCAACACCATGCGACATTGTGGAGACGATGCGTCAAAATGATACGACACACATGACTCTTCGAATAGAGGCCAAACATTGTTATTTGTGGCTCATCTAAGCATGTTTCACCTACAGGTTCCCAAATGTTTCAGCCAGTACCCCCCCCCCCAAAAATAAAAAGTGCCTACCCACTATTGGTGACCCCCATAAAACACAAATAATTACGGGATGTCACTCTGTATTTATTTAATTATCTTATGATATAGTTGTTCATTTAGTTTTTGTTCTATTTTGGTCCTCCATACACCTCAGGGGTTACTTCAATGTGATTCTAAAAATCATCTTTCAACCCCCTAGTTAGTGTCTGGTGACCTGGGATTCCTGAGCCTCACTATAAAGAACGCCTGGCAACAGGCAAGAGGCAGAGCCCCACTTACAAAATGCTATGTGGAATTTAAACAAGAAATATAACATGTAAACAGGCCTAATACTTACTAATACACCGTAAAAAGACACATGCCTCAACACTAGATACACACAGCCTAAGCATTGCCATAAAAAACATGCATTGTGTTAAAATATATGCACAAAAACAGAAAAATATACCTGTGGTGACAGTCTTTCACGGCAGAATAAAAACAAAATGCTAACATATGACATGCATGCAGGTGCACTGAGGCAATAGGAACAACAAGATGGCAACAACTGACAGCAAAAAGGAGGGAAGTGCAGCTCCGAAGGGCTGAAACAATAAAATGCAACTCAGCGATTGTACTGCCAAAAATCTGACTCACTCCTGTTCTGTACCCTCTTTATCCTGCTCAGAGAGGTGAAGAACAGCCGGGACGGGCTGTCGGTCCAACACAGAGGCACGCAGCCATGCACACTCACACTCTTCAGAGTACCCAATTAACTTAGCTTACATATTTTTGGACTTTGTGAGAAAGCTGGAGTACCTGGAGAAAAATCAGGCGGCCACAGACAGAAGTGAAAGGCCCGCTCTGAGATTCTTGCTCGAGAAAAGAAATAAATTCAAGCTGTTAAATAATTACATATTTTCACTCGTTAAGCAGTGTTCTGATCAGTGAAAAACAGGCTATGACTCGTTATGTACAAAATCAGGAAGATATAGTGACGAATGCCTCACCGCCCACTCTCCACGCTGCCTCGGCGTATTCAACAGCCGTGCTCTTACCTGGAAATGCAAATTTGAGCACAAGCAAGATACAAAAACTGATCAGGCACAAAAAAAGGACACATAAATGCTCATGTCAACTTATTTCTCAATTCTGCTTGGTTAAGTGTAGACATATGGGCTCAGTTCACACAATGTATTTCACCTGAAGGCACTTTGAAAGAAAAAACAGTTGCAGGTTGTAGTTCATGTCTAGTTTAACGGAATTCAATTAAGTCCTATTGCAATGCTGAGATTTAGATTCAATAACACAAAGTCCAATTATGTAAAGTTATATTACATCCATCCATTTTCTTTACCTGCTCATCCTTGCAGTGTCTCCAGGGGCTGATATTTATCTCCCATGAAATTGGGTGATAGATAGGTGGGGTACACACTGAACAGGTCACCAGTACATCACACACACACACACACACACACACAGACACACACACACACACACACACGCATGCACGCACTAACACTTAAAAAGAACTTGAGAGACACCAGCTAACCACACAGAAATGTTTTAGGGCTGTGGGAGAAAGCTGGTGTACATGCATGCCTGGGGAGAACAAACACACTCAATGCAGGTGCATCTTGGGCCTGGATTCAAACCCCAAACATTCTTGCTGCAAGCAGCAGTGCTGTGCCACCATGCAGTGGTGAAACATTAATCTCAGGAAGTCAACAGACTGCACTGAATGTTAACTTCACAGTGGTCTCTCATCCTGACAAAGCATGTGGCATGGAGCTTTTGCTAAAAACAAAATAAAAATCTTTGTTTACATATCTTGAAGAAGGAAGTTCCTCTTCAGAGGTTTTTGTGTCATTTCCTGCAGTGGTTCTTGGTGCAGCGCCCCCACAGGCAAGGGGGTGAACAGGCTTTTTAAATGTTTTGGCTCATTTGACAGTGCAGTGTGAAAGCAAACTGCACCAACTGAAAATATAGCAAATATCGCAACTTCAATCTAACAATCTAGCAGTGTCTAGCAGACTATCGGGTGTAGAAGCGCTCCATTTCTCAGCTGGCCTTAGAAAGCCTTGGGATTCCACTGGAGGATCTGGGCAGAAGAAAGTGTGGGTCTCTCTTCTTAGGCTGCTGCACTAGCAGAGCTCAACCCCAGACTAAGCCAAAGATAATAGACAAAATATATATATATAAAAAAATACATTTAGGAGACCTGAAAGTGAGGAAATATTTGTAATGACCTCACTAGAGGCAATACTCTATTAAATTACAGGTTTTGGACTTTGTCTCTGCCACCTTTCCACATATAGAATGATATTTTTGCTCATTTTTATTGTGAAAATAGCTAATGCCTAGTCAGGCATGAGGCAGATCAGCATCAATTTTCAGGTTGTACAATTGATTCTGGGCAATAGGTCTGGACTTTAACTGGACTGTCCAGTAAATGAATGTAGTCTTAACCAGATGATTCCATTTTAGGATCTCATTCCCCTCACTCACAGATTATGGTTTACAAATCTTCTACAATATACAACATTTTCTTTAACACAAAACATTAGATTTGCAGAACAGTTACTTTTTTTATCGTTACGGTCAGGTAGCAAACTCAACAGCACTCAACATTCAGAGATCGATCATTAGGAGAAATCAATAATGTTGTTTTTTTATGGTCATGAAGTTACATGAGGAGCCATCTGAAAACATTAAGCATTCAGTAACCTTCCAGTCTAAGTGCTTTCAAACATGTGGCTCTGAGAGCATTCTGATGCCTTTCCACGGACAGATTTGACCTCAGGCGTAATTAGCCTAATAAAAGCATTAGATATGCTGTCAATATGATTTGCATAATGTGCAAAGGCAGTTTCCTTCCTGAATGCAAGGAGCGTAGGTACGACTTAGAAATGCTGCAGAGACAATTTTTTGTGCCCCTTTGTTCCCACCTGTCTGGGATGTTGGGGTAGGGGGGTGGAGGTGGGGGTGAAGGCAGCGCCAGCTGTGCCTTCCACCTCGGTGGGGTCCACCGAATCCACCAAGGAGTCCAACGCGTTCGCCTTTTCTAAAATCAAAACATTTTTCCTTTCTTTTCGTTGAAGGATTCATGTCTTACATTTTTTTTTTGTGAAACATATTCCAAATCCATAAAAAAACAAAAAAACAAGTTCTTATCATTTACATAATACTCAAGAAAAGGTTTTAAAGAGATGCAAATCAGTTTCTCTTCATTCGGCTTGCTTTTCTTCCATTCCATGTGTCAAAAGGTGACAGCATCTTTTAGCTGCAGGTTTAAAGGTGAGAAACCCCCCAGGCTATGAATAGCTGCGGCCAGATTCAATATGAATGCACTTCGCAGATTATTGATAATCTTTGCATTGTTCATGTCAGGGAAAATCACTTTGTGCTGAAAACCATGTAATGAGCTCATTCTTGCACAGAGGTCAAAACTGCCACATTATGTTGCCTTAAGAGGGGGCAGCGCAGGCTCTTTTACAAGGCTCTTACACCTCCTTTTTTTAGGGGGAGATAATGCCTCACATATTACAGGCAGACAGCATGGCACTGCCTAAGGTGTTGCTGAAGCACATTTTCCATTTTCACAGTGCAGGTCAGTTTGTCTGAGAGGCAACACTGGCCTTTGCATGACCCATGGAAATATTACACTTCAGAAAACCATCACATTGGTTTTATTTCCAAAGCTCGGCTTTACCGAGTGCCTCCGTGGCTGCAGTGTTCCCGTCATCATGTCGGGATTCCAAAATAGGAGGAAGTGTGCTTACCCCATTTGCTTTTTATGGTTGCTCCATTTGCTGAGCTGTTGGAAGGAGGAATGTAAAACCGAATAATTACAAATGACATTAACAAATGCAACTTCCAGACAGAGCATTTTGGCATTTTCTCACTTTATATAACCACAAATATCAGCATGCCTTATTGAGATTTTACAAGAAAAAAAAATTATATACGGTGTTACATTTTCACCTTAAAAAGTTTACAATTTTTACTTAGCCCTATTATTCTAATTCCATTAGAAAAATCCAAATCCCTGCTGTGTTAATGTCTTAGAGTGGTGGTGAGCACAGCTAACTGCAAAGTTTGTTGCACTAATTCTTAAGCTCTAATCATAAACATAAATCCAGCTAACGCTAAAGCGCTACACATACACAGTATTTAACAGAAGCTAATGCTAAAGCATTAGATTAAATACAGATTATATCTGCCCTTGAAAGACTTACAACCCATGAGCAAACAAAGAGAGAATGTGAGAAAACTGAACAACTGAATAAGCAGCCCTAACACCTTAAAAACTAAATCCTACATATAAACATTAAACTATCTGAAACATTTCTAACAGTTGATAACCAGATGCAGATATCAAACTTCATTCAACTTAAAGTTAATAAAACAGCCAAGTAAATTAGTGTTTTAGAATTTAGCTGCAAAAATAAATCTGGTTGAAGCTAAGTGCGCTAAACGTTTTCAAAACTGACAAAGGCGCCAAGCGAAAAATTAGCTCTGCCGTTAGCATATGCAGATTAGTGGAAGCGTGCCCATCAGCACTGCCGTAGGTTTTGTTAGAGAGCATTAGTGAACAAGCAGCAACCTGAAAGGAAATCTAAAACGATGCAGGAAAACAAGTTGGGGATAAAGTAGTGGAAAAATTGAAAGTATGATTATGTGACAAATAGCCTTTTAAGAAAAATGAAATTAATTGCTAATAGGACAGTAGGACACCACAGAATCATGATGAAAGGATTTTAAATGTTAGATCCAATACTGGGGGAAATACAAAGAAAATAGTAGCATGAGGATCTGAGGGAGGAATGACTGAGCAGAGAAGTGAAGGTTGATGACTTGAACCAGAATGATGTGAATGAATCTAATCAACAGAATGTGTTGCAGATGTAGGCGAGTATGAACTGAGATTTAGAGGGAGAATGACAAGAAATAATGTTTTCCTCACAGTAAAACACGCAGCTACTTAGTATAGATAGTGCATTAAACAGGAAAATTCAATGTGTTGTAAAGCAGCCAGTAAGTAGCGCATTAAAAAGAGACATGCAGAGATGAGAGCTTGGTTAATTTATTTTTTAAATGTCATCAGGCGTGGCGACTCACAAGAAAAAAGGAAAATGTTTCATTTTAAAAATTTCTGGACTTTCTCACAGAAAGAGACTGAGAAGCTTGAATGGGGCTGATAAAGAGACAGTAACACAACTACCATGGCTGCCAGCTGTAGCTGAACACCAACGAAGAAGAATAGTTAGGAATGTAACTGTAAACATAAAGACATTACCAAGAAAAAAAAATACCAACACAATGATACCATTATAAACAAAAAAAAACCTACATGAACACAAGAGCTGACTAAAATTGCTAAACATATAATGAGTCAGATGATTTACTCAGGAATCAAAAGGCTCTGAAATTTTGAAAATTCTAAATGTCTTTGAAATTAAAATGGTCAAATTTTAGTTTCAAAAGAATGTCATAAGCCCAAGTGATTTATCCGTTAAAAATCCTTTAATGTGAAATAATGTTTAAAAAAAAAAGAAAGGAAAGAAGAAAAGTCCTATGGAGAGAAGTCCTTCTGTATTTTAAAGATGTGGGGGAAACTTAACAATTCATCAGCTCTGCCAAGGATCTGCTCTCCCCAAATGGCCATCATAAAAATAAACATCATGTATTTCCTTGAGATTGACAGAGAAGGCAGGGGACAGCAGGTGTTTCATTTCAGCGCCTGTTTTCTGACTTCGTACATGATTCATGGAAGGAACGGATGGTTAAACCCTGGCAGAAATCAACCTTTTGCTCATTTCTATGGCTAAAACCTTTCGCTGTGTTTATCCAACACTTGGGCCCAGAGTTATCGGTGAGAGGAAACAGCTGAAGTGTGAAAGCAATGTGAAGTTATCTCTTCACATCAGACGCAGAACAGGTAATGAGAAGCAGTTCATGCATGCTTCTCAGAGGGAAGGTTTGCCTTCTGCAGCCGAACAGAAATTCAGGCGAGAGAGGAATTTTCTTCTTCCTTCACAGAACTTCAGAATCTGATGGTTACTGTTAAATTAATCAAACTGACTGCACTGCAGCATGAATGATGTCACCGTCACTTCTTTCAGAGGAGCTAAATGTCTTTTTAGAACCTTTTGTTTCCCCATTTTTGCTACAAATCTCAATTTGTTGCTTTATATCAATAAATTAAAAATGATGCTTACAGCAAATAAAGACAAGCTACGTTGAAATGTTATTTAATATTCAGCACAATTCTGCCATCAAAGCAAACAGGAAAAAAAAATTGCATTGTAAATAGATAATATGAGAAGATAATGAGGTTATGCAGTGACAAGTATTAAGGAATAAAAGGTTATACTTAACAATAAATAGATTAAGTGATTTCTTAAATAATTCAAGCGGAAGCAAATAAACAGTTAAATATTTTATTAAGAGTGCTGTATTTTCACATTTTTGCATACCTGGGAAAAACTTTTGAAATATATTTATAATGGTCTAGTTGTTTTGAGTCTCTATAATATGACATTTTAATATAAGAGAGAATGTATTTCTACACATTATGTTTTGGTGAATGACATCACATAACTATTTTTATCTTTATTAAATTGCTACGTGTCCATTTTTTGTTGAATTGCTTTATTTCCGGTTTCATTTCAAGATGGGTAAATAATTAATATTCTTTTTTATTAATTCAATACTTATGGTATGACATTACCTACATTTCAAATAATGTATATTTTATCACTGAGCCCAATACAGCAGCCTTCACCCTGACCTTCTGCTGGAGGTTGAGGGGAAGTTGCTGTTAATCTGATTCTACTTAAAGGACAACAATCCTGGGGGCAGAAGGACATTTTGCCTCTCTGCAGCAGAGAAAGTCACCCTCCACAGGAAAAGCTCTTAGCTTGCGGCGCTCTCTGTTCCCATCAAAAAACGAGCTCTTTTTAGAATCATGCGCCGTATCAAGGAAAATGAGAGCCACAGTCGGAAATATTCAAACTTGCTGCAGCGACCATCCGAATGTGAAAGTTCGCTGCCCTTATAAATCAGTGGTTTCACTGGCTTGGATTTATGCAAACAGTTGAGATGCATGTGTCGGTTTTGACAAACGGGTTCAGGTTTCCTTGGAGCGCCTCTGCTTGCAGCTTGTGCAAATCTCCCAGGCTCCCCTGGTGCCACCACACACTGGCAGCTAACTCCCAAATCTCTCGCAGCCTGCTAACAGCATTACCCCCTGAGCTCCACTTCTTCTAACAAACTTATCAAGTTCAAAAAAACAACCTCCTGGTGGCTTTCTGTAACATCGAAGGATTGGTCCTCGACTTTGACAGGTTAATTAATAGTAAAGTTCGGCTCAGCCTCCCTTGAGGCTCGCTTGTCATCTGAAAGTTAAATACATCCACCGCGGAGATGGTTTTATTAATAGACCGTACTTTATGAACTGGCATTCAGCCACATGTTCACTTCATGCGAGAAACTAATGGTTTCAAAGTCTAAACAGGTGGCAAAGCTTGTTTAACTGAATAGGACAATAATAAATTATCCTACTGTATCAAATTAGGCTCGTTAAGGTTTGTATCCTTGGGATTGAATTAATGTAGCGGTAATAGACCGGAGATGGAGATGAACGGTAAAATCTAACATAGCAGTGAATAGCATGAAATGCTTAGCCTAGCAAAAGTATTCACCCTCCTGGAGCTACTTTTTCTGTTTAACATTTTAAGCTACAGCTATAAATTTTAGTGCATTTTCTTGAGAAGTTGATAAAACATTAAATAAAAAATAAATTAATCTGAGACAACCCTTAAAACATTGTAGACAGTTTCCATCGAAGAGATATACAGTAGGTTTTCGCTGAGGAAAGGGCGCACAGCCTTGTGTGAAAAGCTAAAATCCATAAATACTTAAGACTGCGTTGAAAAATAAAAACTTAAAACTGTCTACTGTAATAGCTCAAACTCCATATGCACCTAAATATACAAGCAATGAAAAATATCTTAGAACTACAGCAGAAGCTAATGGACCTTACCACAGAGGCCGCGTTTCATTGGCTAATACCCATTTCACGTCACAGCGCAGCTACCACGTGCTTGACCGTCTCACAAACACAAGCTAACGTACATTGTGGACTAGCAGACCGCCAGAAAGTTTTTGCGTCAGGACTCGAAAAAGAATGGTTCTCCTCTGTCAGTGGGGAATCTGTACAGGCGATGTCAGGTATCCTGATCGTATTTGTGGAAATAAAATTCACAGATTTCCAAAATCTGAAACGGGATGCCTTGCTTGGATCAAAGCTTGGGCACGACCGCATTTGCTTCTCAACCGTCGTAGGATCAATAAGAACAAAGGAGTGTGTGCTGGTGTAAGTATTATTGCTTTGCTTTCTTTGTGTTTAGTGAATGAAAAAAGAAAG
>NW_006800238.1:91898-116680 GCF_000485575.1 Poecilia formosa
GATATTTTGTGAAAATCCGGCAGAAATGCTACACTAATTGACTCAGAAATACTCTGCAGTCAATCGAAGTGAAAGACGCCATGTTTACATAGAAACTAAGCTCCGCGAGGCTTTGTTTGTGAGACATGCAGCCACGTGGGATTTTCTAGGGCGTTTCTGGGCGGAGCTTGGTAAGGTCCATAGATACGGTGTTTCTTACCTCTTTTCTTGTGGGTACGGCCAATCAGCAGCAAGGAAAATAAATGCCGGTTCTGGATTGGCTGCTTTGCAAACACCAAAAACAAAGTTTTAAGTCGCAATGTGGTTCAGTTTATTGCATGTTTTAGACAGGCTCTATCAAAAAACACACAAATAAGTGTTTTTATTTTTGATTTTGTTTTACTGAATCTGGAATAGGCCAGCCACTTGTCCATTGTGGTGAAAAAAAAAACTTGCAGCAATATTTTTAAGTGGCTCTATAAAGTACTATCTCAGGGAGCAGAATACCAATATCTAACATATTTTACAGATTTTTATTTGTGTAAAACCTTCCATTTTACAATTATGAGCTACCAACACAGTTTGTGTTTGTGTATCATGGAGGTGGGAAACCCTAATTAAAAAGTTAATGTTGCTAACCCCAAAGCACTAATCATGAACATTACGCTCATGCTATATAGCTATAGCAGCATGGTATACGGTAGAAGCTAATGCTACTGTCTGCTTTATGTCAGCTTGTTCCTCAAAATAAATAAATGTCTATTTGAAGAACACTTAGCAGTCGATAATCAAAATGTCAACACAAATGTCAAACTTTACTAAACTGACACTTTACCAAAGAGGCAAGTAAATTAGTGTTTTAGAACTTACCTAGAAAAAATTATTTAAAGGAAGCTAAATGCTCACAACACAAAGTGAGAACAGTTCTTATTCAAGGGACTATATTAAATTTAAATTAGGATGAACACCTCTCTTTCTCTTAGAGTTCCTGTAAAATTGGATTTGTTTCCTTATATTGTGTATGGTAAATAATAATTTAGGATCAACACAAAACATAAACACAAAATATTCCCTTTATTTTTTTTTCTACCTTAAGACTACACAGGGTCACCAATGTAGCTCTAAGAGGTATCTACATTTGCATTTTATTTACAGCTTACTTGGATGTCCTCATATTTACACAGTCAGAAGAAGCGCTAAAAACACAGTGTTGAGAACAAACCGAAACTCAAAATGAGTCCAAAAACTTTTAGAAAAAGATACAGTCTTATGACGCAACAATTATCAGTGCAATATTCCACAATGCAAATATCCTTCATTCATATTATGCTGAACATACATATTGTTTTTCAGGAACAAAATGCCACTGAATCAACCAACATCATAAAAAAACAGCAAAAAAAAAAAAAAAAAAAAAAGTCTTGTCCAATTTGCTTAATCGTTTGTACAGATTGAGACACTCAATCATGCTCTCACCACCTATAGACACACAGACAAGTCTATATGCTTGATCGGAAAATGACAGTCAAGAGTGTGAAGTGGCTTGGCATAGTTCAAAACGGTACCAGAAGTCAAATCAATGTCACAACTCTCAAAATTGTCTCCTTGTGAGTTTTCACATCATGACATTTTTAAATGAGCACAAGTAAACTGTCCTTTGCAGTATCCACCAGGGGAGGGGCATGAACAGAGAAGGTGTGTATAGGAGAGGGGGGCAGGGGGGAGGTCACAGATGTACGAGGGCCAAAAAGTGTCCATGTGGCAAAAGTTGGTGTGTATAGACAACCTTTAGTCTGTGAACGAGAACCAGAACACCTGCAGGTCAAATGCATTTCCTCCAACTAAGAGGAGCCCTATCCTGGAGAATAAAAGCACTTTCTATGCTGACCTGCGGGCAGCCCTTAGGCCAAAGGCAATTTGTATCTTTCATCAGACCCACAGTACGATCCAAAGCCCATTTACCTCTGCAGCCAATATGCTAATGGAGCATGTATGACTGAATTAACTGCTTTCTTTGACCTTCTGGCTAGCCTCGCACTATTTAAAACCATTTTCACCCAAAGTTTAATCGGATTGGGCGCTGTGTTGTGGAATACTGACTTTAACTCCTCAGTGCTTCACACAAGGAAATCGAGATTCATGAAAAAAAAAAGAAGCAGTGAGTCTAATGAAATACACAGTAAGGGATTTCACTAAAACCCTCCTCATTGTTTTATTCCATGTGTTCAAACACCTCCCCAAGTATTGTTCAAGTACAACAATCAACAATAAAAGGGACAATAATTCACATTATTTTTAAATTCACATTTGTTATACTGTTAATTCATATAGCTATTTATAAAACAAAATGAAAATATAGTTCAAAACCAGTCCCAGAAAATACCTTTTTGTTCTTTAATACACACAATAGTTCCACAGTATTTTCTTACAGGGTTGGCTCTTCGTGTAGTTTTATGATTGAGTTGTCTGACCACGTACCAAAAAGAAATCTATCCTAAATTTCGAATTTTCAAAATTTATTGAAAAGAGGAACACAAAAAGTAAAAACCCAATATCATATCTTTGTTTCTTTTACTATAGGTGCATCTCAGTTAATTAGAATATCATAAAAAAAAGTTAATTACGAAAATTATTTGTAGCTAAAAAAAACAAAACAAAATTCTTCCACTAAAGACCTTTGCTTATAAAGCTGGGTGTTCACATGCACCTATTTCCAAGCATATTAGGAGAAAATTAAGAAGGAGGAAAACGTGTCACACATAAAAAGTATACAAAGGAAGAGGGATAAAACTGACCTTTAGCAGATTTTCTTTCACATTGAATGCCTTGTAAATTTCCCTGCAATTCTTGAATAGACTTGCTTTAAAATCACTGTTGCTTTTATATCTACTTCTTCCCACTAAACTTTCTTGTGTTTGGATGGAGTGTCATATGAACAGCCAGCATTAATAACTGTTAAGCCAACAACAATGGCGTAATAAATAATAATAATAATACATTTACTTAGAATTGCCTTTCATAACACTCAAGGTCACTTAAAGAAGGTAATGACTGTCCCATAAAACATGCCCATAAAAAAACACTTCTGAATTAAAAATGAACCATTTGCAATTTCTGAAAGCCTGAAAACCAGAATTACCAAAATTACAGACTAGAACTGCAAGCAGTTATGAGTTGGTTCACCCTCAGCCCCGCCCCTTCCTGCGCACTCAGTTCCCCACATCCTGCCAAGGTGGCGCTGTTGTGTCTCTTAGCATGCCAACCGAGTTGGGAATTTACAGAACAGTGATTACTCCTTAAAGGTGTTACCATTACAATGCATTTTGTAATGGTAACACAATGCAGTACCACCCATAGGCATGCATTTCGCCTATGGGTGGTACTGCATTAAAAAAGAAAAATTCATTAAAAATTCATACTTCATAAATTTCCCAAAACATTTTCAGACAACCATTTCTATGTCTGGAACAACAAAAGCCAGCTCGACAAAATAACAGAAATACAAACTTAAATATATATAACTCTGTTTAATGAATCTGAATAATGTAAGATGATTCACTTTTTGAACTAATTTACTTTTCAATAATATTCTAATTGACTGAGATTGCACGATTATTCAATTTAGGCCTGCAGAGCTCTGTGAAATGATCATGTCTGTTGAGCTTTTTCATATTTAGATCACATCGGAAAGGTATTTCATCTGTTTTATGTTACTTTGTTCAAAAATAGTCTCTGACATACCACTGAGATCACATAACAGCTGAATTTATACTGAAAATACAGACTGGTGGAGTTGGTTGCAGGAGATTTTATTTAGGGGTACAAGAGAAATGGACGCTAAATAAAGTATGACAGACTTTTAAGGTTTCATTTGTTAAAGAGAGATGAAAACCTTTTAGATTTCTCTGTTTAAAACAGGCCTCCGTGTTGATTTATCCAATAAAATCCAGAATAATATGCCGATGCTTGTAGAGAAACTTTAGAAAATGTGAAAAAGCCCAACAGGTAATGATCTACCATCTGCAAGGCGTTGTCATTAAGCATTTTTGCAGGTTTTGTACTTAATAAAAAAGGCCGACATGCACATTTCAGGGTGCACAGAAACCTTAAGACCACAAATGAGCACAAAGCCTCCTCTCGTAGAACTCCGAGACATCACACAAATGAAGGTGCTTTGACAAGTTCAGCTGTGGTTTTGATGAAGGGCATTACGGCCAACAGCAATTTCTCTCATTATTAATGGATGACAGGGGCTATGAGGGCTTCAAGTATAAAAAAAGGAGTGATTAAAAGAGATGGAATCTCCTTGGCTGAGGCGCAGAAAAAGGCAGAATGGAGCAGGCTTGTGAATTACAATCTGCAAAAGTCTGTTAGCAGAAAGAGAGAGAGAGAGAGACGGAGAAACACAAAGGATCACCAAAACTCCCCTCAGATTCCTTTGAAGAGAATCACCAACAGGTATGAGGAAATGGAGTCACAAAAATAAGCCAAAAAACATCACAGATTTTCATCCTCTAGCAGCCGCACTTGAAGGGCAAAGACTGGTAAAGAATCCTCAGAAGGGAGAAGGGCACTCTTCTGTCAGTGCAGTGCAACTGTTTGCAACCGTCATCTTGTTTACAGCATATTAAAAACCAAGTTGGGCACAGTCAAAAAAACAAGAAAGTGTGGTCATGTACACAACTGTCTTTGGCAAGAAGTCCCATTTCCTACATCGGAGTCCGTTACCCGACAGCCTCGTGTTCATGTCACCTTCGGCCCATTTCGCTCTGTCTCATGAAGTGGATGTTGTTGACACTGTCTGCCAGCTCGGGGTACTGGTCAACTGAAACCACATAGTATCCGTCATAGCCTTGCACCTTCCCTGAGCCCAGAAGCTGCTGCTTCTCTCCCTCAGTCCAGGTTCTTGAGCCTTCCTCCCCGTCTCTGAGTCTCTGGCGCTCCCGGGCCCAGGCCTGGCCGACGGCCCTCTGCCGGGCCAGCTCCAGAATGCGGGCTTTCTCTTCGTCTACGCTGCCGCCGTATCGCGTGTTGAGGAGCAACGATCCATGCTGCAGCTGGATGTCGGTTATGCGCCTAGTCCTGCCATTCAGCACGGTGTTGACCTGAGACACGGTGACGTTGACACCGTTCTCCAGCGTGCGCCGGCCAACCGTCATGCCAATGAGTGCCAGGTCTCCTTCCACTGAGCCCAGCTTGACAAAATGGTGGGTGTCCATCCCCGCGATGGTGAAGTGAAGGTTTTCAAGATAGAACGCGTCGTTCAGAACGGCGGCCATGCGGCGTCCGTCCTCGTTGGCCAGGCTGATGATGTCGGTGCTGATGCGGCCGTCTCGGATGGCGAACTTCACCCCCTTCCCAAAGATGGAGCCGCCGGAGGCGAAGATCTTCTTCCCCTCTGTCTGGGGACATCCTGCGCTTTTGGCGTTGTAGATTTGACCAAAGCGTTCCAGCTTGACGAAAGCTTTGAGCTGCCTTTGAACTTCGCACTGAACGCCCAGCAAAGACTGCAAAACAAAGACAAGACTGGTTAGTCTCAGCCCACGCAGCGCCAGCTGAGAACAGCACCAGGAGTAGTTTGAAATCAATGAAACAGAAACAAAGTGCTTTACAAAAGAATCTCACTTGGACTTTTTCACATTTTGTCACATTATAATCTCAAACTTGATAGTATTTTACTGGAATTTGCTCTGAAAAATAAGTTGTAAAAAATACACAATTTTCCTTTGTGTTGGTCTGTCATATTAAAGTCTAATAAATTCAATTTCAAGTTTGTAATTGTAATGGAAAAATGTGGAGTAGCAGTATGGATTGTCTAGCAAGTCACTATAAAGTGTAAAACTTTACACACAATATTTACTGCTCGCTAACTTTACAAGAACAGTTTCCATCAGTTTACAGAAAGTCCAACAAAAATCTGTATGGCATTGCTTAAAACCTCCTTCTTGTTGAGTAAGTTGAAATAAAAATGCAAAATTCATATTTGATTGAATGTCACTGCTGGGTCTCATGAGTATTTTCTCACAAAATGTTGATGAAACAGCTTTTTTAATGGCCAGAAAACAGATCCATGATGTTCTGTTCCTGTCAGTACATCTCTAGTCAAGGTAACAGCGGACGTGTTTGTCAGAGATTGCAAATCTCTCTGATCATAAAAATTTGAAAAAAAAAAAAAAAAAAAGCTAGTGAAACTGCTGTCTTCTAAAAGCACTGCTGGGCCTAATCTGAAACAGGAGATTTTTGGTAACTGAAATATGCAGCACAACTCATTCTGCAAGGGATCAAAGGAGATATCACATCCCCTCCAGCCAATGTTTATGCTTTGTCCTAATATTACTTGACAAGAGATGTTCCTCTTAAAAGAAAGAAAGACAAAAAAAAAAAAAAAAAACCCAGAGAGGATGATGCGAAATGGAAGCTGGCCAGAAAACAACGAGGCAGTCGCCTGCGTGCACGTAAGCAGCAACCAAACGGCTTTAAAAATGCCTTCGAGTCACCAGCCAACATACGAGGCTCCGCGTATCCTGAGGAGTTCCTGCCAAGTAGTAACATGCAAAGCCTTCCTGACAGTTTTCCAGTTCTGACTCTGGTTAGAGGGTGGCTGTGGGTTGAGGGATTGGTGTGGGGGGCAGAGCGCTCTGCAGCATGCAGCACGTCTGACCATCGGTTGACATGACACTGCATCACATCCTGGATGAACACATGTCAAACGGAGGAGACGAAAAGGCACATGTGCTATGGAGGTCCTCACAAGCAGTGACCTGTTCAGTTGTTCTGAGGGCCGAGGGAGAGGGGACGAAGTGCAAAGTCCTCCACTTTACTTCAAACAGCCTCCAGGGAAACTCCAAGAGACGCATCAGTCACATAGCAGGGGGTGCAATGAGCCTCCAGCGAAACCCTGAATGAGAGATAGAGCCTTGCGCATCGCAAACCTCATCTCTCCGTCTGCTCACGGCACTTTTCAATCTCTGCGTTGGATCGAGCAGCATCACAAAACGGGGGCTTAAGCAGACAGAGATAGAACGGGAGCTGTTCTTTCCTTCCTTCTTTTTTTTTTTTTTCTGAATAAAATACAATCAAATACCAAGGTATAGATGTACAACATGCAGTTTTAAAGTTGTATTGATTCCTGAAAGGGCCCAATATGTTCCTGGGCTTATCTGGCCATTTGCAGTGAGGATCAACCTGGCATTAGCCATCTCAGGGCATCCTTTCAGAAAAAGGGATTCTGGATAAAAATACCACACAACAGCTCATGAACAGGATGAGGACTAATTATATGGATCCAGAGGTGTGCTGAAGGCGAATCTTCCTCAAAAACATGAAGGAAAACTTCAAAACGAGGCTAACCTCACAATTCAAAGCCTTAATGATTACACAGTTTGAGCTATTTAGGTCTCTAAATAATTGAGGAGCTGCATTTTGTAGATAAATCTTTTAATTTAGATGTATAAATGTTCTGTTTTCTGATAGAAAGAAACAGGAAATTTTCCTAAAACCAAACATATTATGATATGGACTTTCATTTTTAGTGTTTCATTTCAACAGAGAAGGCGAAAAGCCTGTTACAACTTTGAAACGTCTGAACTGAAAATAGATGGGATGTTGTTTGAGTTCTGTGTTGCTTCTCCTTTGTAGGTTGATAACTTTGGTGAGTTCAAAGATTTCTGTGGGTTGTTAGCACCGGATGACTCAGTCCCAGGAGATTTCCACAGGAACACTTCCAACAGCAGCCCAGGCAAGATGAGGACACCGCTGTGGTTTTTACCTTTATGGTAATGCTCTACACATGAGACGTATGAAATGTCTGTGCCGAGAAATACAGAAATCCCTGTTACATTTTAATCTACTTTGGAAAGTTGAGTCAAGTCTACTTCAAGGGCAAATAGCATCTTACTCAAGAGCTAGAAAACCAGAAGAGACTGAAAATAAGAAACAAATAAATCAAATTCAGACATCATGGTCAAGCAGTTGGCTCTCGACTGTCCTGAGTTCACTTTATTCCGGTCTTTCTTTTTTATCAGACATGGAAAGCAACAAGCATGGACACAACTGAAAGGGAAAAGAAGGAAAAATTACATGTGCCCTTTAAATTATATAACAAAAAACAACCACATAAATAATGACTTGGTACCCATTTCAGGCTGGTCAGACCAGTGAGGTGGCACAGAGGGGTCAACATAATTTGTTTTACCTCAAATTCTGCTTTAGCATAATTTTGTTTTAGTAGTAAATTATAAGTTGATAACTTAAAACATATGGAGTTTTAAGTTTTCATAACTTAAAACTCCATTTTAAGGATTGATAACTTAAAATGGAAGCTAGAATAGCTCACGTATAACGTTTTTTTTTTTTTTTTAAATATCAACCCAGTAGCTTTCAATGTACACATTTTTCAAAAACAAGTTTTCTGTGTTAGGGTAACAGCTGGAGTGTCATGCAACACAAATCCATTCCTGTGCCATTCACTTGTCTGGCTGTAACCAACCCCATGAAAACAACAGTGGCCTCTTCAATAATTCAAGTGAGTTGGGGGCTACCTAAAAGGGCTGATACAAGTGAGAATCAGAGCCTGTATACTACTTCTCAGACCTTAGCCGGCAGAGTATAACCGAGACGAAATCGATGGTCGTTGGTGGAGGGGAATGGAGAGTGAATTTCCCTAATGGCAGGACAATTACAAGAACTGTTTAGCCTGACCCCATTCCCCAAGATGGGGATGAGGGGGCTGAGACCTGGCTCACTGGGCCATGTTTGGCTTGGTAGTTAGCAGCTCCTCTGGGAATGTGGCAACAAAGAGCATACTCATTTGCTAATGACGGTGAAAAGGAAAGGGGACAAAAGCAGAAGGCAATACTTTAGGGTGAAAGCTGAGATAGATGAGTGACTACCTTGGTGCTGTCCCACTCCTGTGTCTTGATTTGGGTGCGGACTAACTCGTAGGAGGGCTCCATGCTCTCTGTGCTCGGTTTACGATAGCCGGGGATAACATTATACAGCTGGAAGCCAAAGGTCACAAGCCAGCTGTTCACATCTGTGGAGGAGAGGTTAAAAAAGTTAAACTTCTGGAAAAAGACAACAAAGGAGGAACAGACAAGATTAATTTATTAAATCTGATCAGTTGACATTTTGTAGTTAAGTGGCTGCCTTCTTGAAATGCTCTTCAGTCAGGAGGAGCACTTCATTTGTTTGTAAGAGTGGATGAGCTATCCTGAACACTCAAGACGATGTTGGTGATTCATGTCCAGTCCTGCAGATGCCCCACTAATGACACACAGCTGGATTCCAGAAACAACATCTGAGCACGTCTGCAGCTAATTATGGACTGTAATTTCATGTCACCCGAGACTTCAACAGAAAGATATTTTGAACACTCAGTGGGTTCCTCCAACAGTACTATTTCTCTAATGAGATGCGCGGGGAGGCGAGTGACATTTCCAAGATTTAACTCCGAGCAATCACGATAATGCAATCCATCTAAAAGCAGCAGCCAAAACGGTGGTTGTTAGAACTGCTGCAATCCACTTTTCATGTTATTTGCTGAAATACTCACTTCCCCCCTGAATCTTTTCAAATTCTGTCACGTCAAAACCAGAAACTTCAGTGTGTTTTATTAAAAATATGTACGACTGAAAATCAAAAAGTAGTATTGTTTTTCTTATTTTGACCGCTTTATTCTGTCGTACCTGAATAAAATCGAATGCAAACAATTCAAAATTCAGCAGTCTACCTGTCTGCATAAAGTGCATTGTGCGTCCCTCACAGGACTTTTTCCTTCAGGTATGGCTTTGCCATATTTTCTTTTACAAATGGTCCCGCTTAAGAACGAGCAGTGGCGCCTTCTTCTGGATGGCGGCCACATTACAACACTGAAAGTAGATCTAAGAGGATGTCATTAATTAATAGAATGGAACAAATTTTAATCTAATAAACTATGAATTGACAATAATAAGTCTGTTAATTGTTTGCATCCCTAATTTAGATACAGCCATCTTCTAATTAACTGTGATTACATCATACACAACAGGATTCTTTTTACCAATTATGCTTTCTTAAAATTTATTTGGGGTAAGAGAAAAGTGAGTATACAAACAATCCAAAAACTGGACACAACCATATATACCTTTTATTCCCATCCCAAATTTGTAATTGTTGGGTTTAAGTGTTGGGTTTATCAAATAAAACTAACAAAAAATAAGATTTCTGTTCTCAATGTGAAAAATGTAAAAAAGAAAAAAAATAAGTAATGATACTTTTACAAAGTTCTATCAATGCGATCATTTTTAAGATCAGAGAGCAACATGTCGGAGAGAAAAGCCTGTTCAGTTGCAGGTATTTGTATCCTGCTCCTGTTATTGACAGCAGAGTCACTGCCACGGCACATGGGTGGCAACAGATTGCCAATACAACACTGTGGCGCACAACAAAGCTTTTTTAAACAAGAATTTGTTTGGGAACAATGAAAGGACCACAGTCATTTAGTGAATGGAATTTAAATGTCAGTGCCATCAATCACAGTTGAGGCAGACCTGCTGCAGTATATCTATGGGTCTGTTTAGTATTCAGAGCCCCTTATGGAGGACTGTGAAGCTGAACGGTGCTCTCATTGGAGGGAAGTTAAATGACTTTGTTGGAGCAAAAGAAGTTGAAGGCTGGATCCCAATTAAACAAAAAAGGGGCTTAATTTACCTCTCGACACGGTGCAGAGGAAATGGGAGTGAAAAAAAAAGTACCATATTCCCTATCCATATTATGCAGGTAAAACAAAGAAAATAATTGCAGAATTCCTTTAACTACAGAGAATTTACTGGGTATCGTTAACATAGTTTCCCTTCCAGGCTCTAAGGTTGATGCAACCAGCCCTGGCTATGATTTCTATGAATCCATTGTGCCCTCCTGTTCCCCACTGCGGTGCTTTCACTGTCATTTGTCCTCCCCCTAACACAAAGGAACAGAGAGTATTTCTGTGAAGGATCTGAGTGTTCAACAGCAGAGAGGGCCCGGCCATAAAGCACGGCTCCCTTTGAGCATTTTCAAAATGATAGCCGCTGGGCGCTTGCAGAGGTGGAGATGCACATAAACACACTGAAGCCCGACATCAGCGAGGGAGCTCTTAAACATCTACTAAATGTGAATTTAGTATTTTATATTAAATTTATTTTATTTTATTTTTTAAATCTGATTCCACAAAAATATTGTGTTGTTACTCTTTGTACACATTTATACTTCAGGAAAGCTTTTTTTTTTTTGTTCATGATTTATGAAAAACTTTCTTGAATGGTAAATTTCTTGTCTCCTCCCATGTTGTAAGTGTATAGAAAAATAGAACTGTCTCATCATATTTGTCATTCGGTTTTAGTCTGAGTGAACCATGGGAGGACGAATTACCTGTCATGTAGCACTTTGTCTCCTCATTATTGCTGAGTGGGTTGTTATTCTTAAACATGTACAGGTTGAATGGAACGATGCGATTGTTATTGAGATGACTCCAGATCTCTCTGTCAGGTGTTGTCCAGCGGCCAGCGAGGACATCGTAATCCCGTTTGCCCATGTGGACCAGTTTGCTAAGAGGCTCATACAGTCCTCCCTGGTAGCCAATTATAATCTGGAAGCTGGGATTGGTGTCCAAGTAAACCTCTCCGAATGCCGTGTGGAGAATCTGCTTAATCATGAGGCCTGAACCACTGAACACAGCGAGAGGAGTGCCGATGTTGTCGCAAGCCACGTAAAACTCATCGCCGCTGCTCAGCTCCATGGCAAACAGGTGTCCCTGCAGATCGTAGTATAGCGAAGCAATCTCAGAGCTGGAGTGGTTGTACATGTGGGTGACCCGAGTGGGGCTGGACAAGTCGGCATAGAAGAACTGCAGGTGGTGACCTGTGCTGCTTCTGCTGGAAACTCGCCTGCCCAGGCCATCGTAGCGATACTTGATGCTCCACCCACTGGCTTTGTTGTACACCTTCGTCAGCAGACCGGCTGAGTTGTACTCAAAGTAGTCGTTCCCTCGTTGCTTCAGGAAGCCGTCCTCATCCATCCGGTACGTCACATCTCCCAAGCGGGTGATGCGGTCTCTGACGTCGTAGCGTAGCGGGGTGAGGCGCGCGCTGTTTCCAGGGCTGAGGAGGTGCAGGTTGCCGTTCAGGTCGTAGCTGTACCTCCACAAGGGCTTGTCGTTGATGGAGACCACCTGGAGCTGACCGTCAGCATCATACTCATAGGTGTAGCGTGTCGTGTTGGCGTAAGGTCCCACTTTGAGCTCTTTGGCCACCACACGCCCCATGTTGTCATACTGCACCATCATCCAGTACATGAGCGAACGAAAAATCTCATACTGGACCTCCTTCACTCGACCGTAGGCGTCAAAGTGTTTGGTGTGCGTCATCACTGCAGTGGTTATAATTTGATTTATGTCGTAATAAATTACTCCAAATTTGCCAAACTGTTCTGTTTTGCCTGACACGTCGTCATAGCGATACAAGTCGATTGGTAGCGGAGTTTCGTTAATGACCGCCTGCATGCTGGTGACTCGGAAGCTGTTGTCATAGACGTAGTCGAATCTTGCGTTGACCATGCCTTCCTCGCTGAACCTAAAGATCTGCCTGTCGATGAGCGGGCCGATCTGTCTGTACCGGATCGTGCAGGTGAAGCCTTCGCTCTGGAGGTTGACGGTCTTCAGCATCCCCGCCATCTCGTCGTAGGAGAAACCAATCCGTGTGGTGTCATAAAGGATCTCCAGCAGCTTGGAGAGCTTGCCGTACTTGTAGATGACCCTGCGACCTGTTCCCAGGTGGGTGGTCTGCAGCAACTGCCCGGCCTCACTGTAGTCCTGGAGCACCGATGCGTTGCCTTCGGGGGGTCGGTAAGTGTTTCTGTAGTAGCCAATAGAGCGGGACGTCTCCAAGGTGTGCCGAGCTACGTTGGGCATGGTCACGGAAGACAATCGATCGTTTTTGTCAAATTCAAAGATGTACTGCCTCTGACTGTAGAGAAGCAGCACCATGGACTGCAAGGAGAGAGAAGAAACAAATTATAAGACAGGAATAAATGGGACATCTTAACCAAGTGGCCACTATAGTGTACAGAAACATTTGAAAAGCGGGAGTGCTCAAGTCCAGTCCTCGAGAGCCACCGTCCTGGAACATTTAGATGCATCCTTACTTCAACAGACTGGGATCAGCTCGGAACATGCCTGGTAACGAGCTATTCATTTAATTCAGGTGTATTGGAGCAGGGATGCATCTGAAAGTTGCAGGATAGTAGCTCTTGAGGACTGAACTTAAGCACCCCTGCTGTACGAACTGGAGACCCCCAGGTCAAAGTGGGAAACACCTCGCAAGGTAGTGGAGAATGACCGAGCTAAGATCCTGTGATAATGGTCACCTAACCAGACATTGTGATCATCGATAAGCAGCAGAGGACTGAAGTTGTGCTTGATGTGGCTGTCCCAAATAATGGACATATCAAGAAAAAGAAATAAGAAGAGCGTTACGAAGGGCTCAGGAGAAGCCTACCATATGAAGGCAACTCTATTGAACAGGATCATTGGAAGACTTGGGGCAGTGGCCTCCACACTGGAGAAGTGGCTCCACCAAATACCTAGAGTAACATCTCACGTCTCAGTTTGGAAGAGCCGCCATCCGAGGAACAACTAAGATACTATGAGGACCCTCAAGCTCCCAGGCCTCTAGTAGAGTACCCAAAAATGATGTTTTCACATCCGTACCCCTTTACGATGATGCACATCTTTGTGGTGGTCTAGTGAAATCAAATACATTAACATTTGTGTTTGTAACAGGAGGATATGAAAAAGTTCAGCAATTTAACAAGCCACTGTACATATGATTGTATTTACAATCCCAATAAAAGCTTCAACATGTAGCGCTGTGTATTTTCGGATGAAGTTCAAACCATGAAACTTGAGTTTTTATTCCTCTACTATTAAGATTTTTTTACATGGTGTCATAAACATGCTTTTTCTTTTTTTTGCCTGTGAGCTTTTGCAATCTGAACAGCATGAAGTAACTGAGTATTTCCCAACTCAGCAAGGCACATTTTAGAAGCAGTAAATGATGCCTTTAAATCATATGCAAGGTTGTCTCACCAGGTTGCTGAAAAACTTATGATAGGCTGTTAAAAAGGTGACTGGCTGCCATTTCTTATCATAAATGTCTAAGCTGGAGAACAGCAGCTCTTTTCTCTTCCTCCGAAGCATACCTTTAATTAGAGAGCAGGAGGCGACATTTCTTGCTGTTCTTTTCATCTGAGCTATTTCTGGTTGAACTTTGCTGCCAGAGTGTGGTAACAAAGAATCATGTCTACAACGCACCAGACACTTTTAATTATGTTTTGGCTGATATTTGTGCAAGAATCTTTCCGTGTGCTGCAGATACCAGCTAGGAGAATTGCAAGTTAATTTATATATCTTCTCTAATATCTTCTGTCAACTTTCCAATGCACACACACTTTCTCTACAGTATTTATAACAGTTTTATATTGAAACCATTTATTTTCCTTTAAAAGTTTAAAGGTGCTTACCTTTTCGAGGTAAGTGTAGCTCCAATATTTACCATCAGCAAATATCTGGGACGTGATTCTGCCGTTTACGTCGTATTCCATGCGGACAGACATGGTGCCTCTCTGGACCCCCGCCACATGCCCCCCAGAGGAGTAAGTGACGTTAACTCCGTTGAGACGGCTGCTTGGAGCCCACAGAGTGGGCCGACCAGCGTGATCATAGTGGATCCGCAAAGTGAACTTCCTGTGATCATCATAGACCTTTTCTGTCCTGGTGATCCGATCAAAGTCCAGTGACAGCAGGTTCCGGTTATGAACCTGTTGGATAAAAGACAGGAGATGTTTTGAAATGAATGACGTTTGGACGTTTAAAATCTTGGAAAGAAAGTGGTGCATGTCTTTTTAAAAGGAGAAAATTTAGCAGAAGCACTTGATCATAAAGGAGTTATCATTTTTTTGGGTCTTATTACAGCTTTTAATTTTAACGGTGGAGCTGTATCTCAAGCCAGCAGGAGCAAAAAGAAAGTAATGAAGAATTTCAAAAATTCTTGGTCTGTGTAAAGACACAGCAAAGTTCTGTTATGAATTAGACATTTGAGTCACATTGATCATCAAAACTCCTTTTCTCTGCACACTGAAAAATGCTTATGAGTCACAGATTCTTTTCATTGTAACTTTGACATTTCTGCAAGCTGCAAAAGGAGGAAAAAACATCTTTAAATCCAACTCTGCAGAGAGAGTAGCTTAGGTGATCTGAGAGCTTAACGAAAACAATGAGCTCTAGTTTCTCTTTGCTCAAACCAGAAAATAAACACCCTGAAAAGTGTTGACCTTAAGATGCAGAATCTTAGCTATGGGTTCAGCACATGCATAGCATTTCAAACACTAATCTATTATGATTTTGGTGATTTTTACTTTTTTTTCTAAAAATGGTAAGTAACACAAAAACATTATATTTTAGTATTTGTATTTAGTTAGCAATTTGCCAACTCTGGAAAGTACCTCCTCTTGAGTCCAGCCTAAACCCAAACTGTTAGTTTTGTTAGTTAAGTATTGAAGCTGCTGCTCTCAGACAACATTTCTCCTCAATTCGTTTTTCTAACCAGACAAATTCCCACATGATTCACGTTATGGACTGAAATTTTAGCTTCCTCTACTTTCGTCTTGGCTCATCATCATCTAATGCATTGACGCCTGAGCTCAGGGTTATGAATGTCATCTCTCTTGGGGAACCTTTGGTTGGGTTCTTGGCAGCCTTGTGCTTGCCTTCTTTCTTGTACATTTTAAAAATATACATTTCTCACTTTCAGACATTGTGTAAAAACGGTGCCTTGAATTAAAGGAATGCATGTAATATATACTTATACAATACAACAAAAATGTGCAGCAGCAGATAGTCATATTGAATCCAACAGGAAACGAGGGGATTACGAAATGATCCCCATTCATGCTTCAAAAGCTTATATCCCTTCCCTTTAGGGATATAAGTGCATCAAAGAAAATGCTGTTTGTTGATGTAAAGACTTAAAAAGTTCGAGGCGTAAGCTTTAATGTATTTAATGAACAGAGAAAAAAAAATCCATATTTTTCAGTATTTGACCTGATGCTCACCAGTCAGAGCCGATCAAAGCCAAATTGGCCATTAACTGCGTAATGAACGATTTTTCCCACATTAACCTTACAGCAGGCTTTTTTTCTGGCTTGATAAAAATGCCTGATATGGATAAGAAATGTCAGTGGCTCAGAAGTTTGCTTCTGGCTAGTTTCCTGAATCATCCTACTGAGCAGGTCACACGGGGGCTTGCTGAGAAACCCTCCCTTTTTTCAATCTCACTCCGAGGAACGCATGCTTAGGTCTCTCATCTGTGAAGGGACAATTACACCAGAGGCAATTAATGCCACTGATACCCAATTGAGAGGATTACTTTAAGTAAAACCAAGAGAGTTAAGAGCAGGAGAAATCCATGGATATTTAGACCAAGCCAAAGAAATTCAACTTCAAGACTGAGGAAGATGAGGGTCATTTAGTCAAGAAATGAGAACAGGGGTCTGTGTTGGGATTTGCTTTATTTTCATTTTTAAGAAGCAATGAGAACTGTTATCTTTCAGACTTATCCAGAGACACAGTAGTACCCCTGCAATGCAAATGCCAGGCAACAGCATGCAAAGGCAGCATTGTGGGTAGGTATTTCAGCCTTCCAAATCACTTTTTTTTTTTTTTTCAAAAATTTTTTTAATATGATTGACAAAAAGAATCCGCAAGTTGTTGTATTTTCCTCAAATAATTTGGATTCATATTACAATCTGTGAATTTTACCGGGTCAACCACCACAACTTAATCTTAGGTATGTTTTAAATATGCATTAACAGGCACCTTGGTAGTCTAGTGGGTTAAAGGGGAATTTATGTACGATGGATGAAATTTAACAAACCAAACTGCAATACGTGATGCTGAAGAAGTTAAAGAAACACAACTTTTCCAAGACAATCTACCATGTGCCTTAGGGTTTCTTTTATGGGAAAGAAAAAGGCCGTTCCGTATCTACTGAGACACTTCAGTCCTTAGTGTCTCAAACTATTTCCAAGGCAACAGAGCTCTGCTTTCTGTTAGAGAAAGTTTATCATGCCGCGTGAGCTGATTTCCAACAGACTCATCTTGTAGAGGTGAGAAAGGAAAGAAAAGCATCTGACAGCAGAGATCCAAAGATCCCACGAGAACAGGAGCCCACTCATGGGGAATAATTTTCAAATTGGATGCTGTCTCTTAAGGGAATATCTCAAAGGAAATAAGTGAGAGGAAGCA
This sequence comes from Poecilia formosa, assembly GCF_000485575.1. Classification (NCBI taxonomy): domain Eukaryota; kingdom Metazoa; phylum Chordata; class Actinopteri; order Cyprinodontiformes; family Poeciliidae; genus Poecilia; species Poecilia formosa. Next base: position 109,195 of record NW_006800238.1, read on the forward strand.
AAAAATAAGACGATAGTTGCAGCTCACTACACTCACAAAGGTAGATTTCTAACTGTTCTGTGAATAACACATTACTGGGACATCAAATCTCCAAATCAATAGGAAAGATTTTTGCGTCAAGTGACAGTCTCAATTTGTCATTTTACAAATCTGCCTTTAATCATTTCTGGTGATTTATTTAGTCCTCTGGTTGTTTTCCTCAATAACAACAGTGGTGTTGTCTTTCACTGCAGTTAAAAGAAAACATTTTTCTAACTTGTATCTCTTTTGAACAGCAAACTCAACATGATAAGGCACTATGATAATCCTAAGCTGTTACGACACAGATCTCAGCTTTGTCTCTGTTTTGTATTCAGTGATGAAGAGGATAAAGAGCGCTGCGATGGTGCAGCAGCAGCCCCGAGGGTTCTCTCATTATTGTAAATTAACAACCTGCCCAAACTAAGAGGAGGGTTTGTTATCGTTGAGGGATACGGTCACTGTGCCTCATGAATGTAAATCAAAAAGGAAGTCTGAGGAGGGGATGGAGAGCCAGAGAGGGATGCGAGACTGCAGAAAAAGGGAGAAAAGCAGCCTTTTCAGAAATGCAAAACCCAGCGAGTGTAGTTCCACAGCGTGACAAAGACGGTCAGAGGAACAAACTGGAAGTCAGACAGAAGGAACCTGCTTTCCCCTGTCGCCTCTGCTCACAACAACAGATGTCTGTGAAGTTGGAGCTACACAGCTGCATATCTGTTTTATATTCCGACGCCCCCGCCCTGCGACCCTCCAGCCGCGCGCTGCGACACTCTCACCCTGCCGCCCACATAACATCACTTGACATGTCACTCAAGGTCGCTCAATGATTTCAGCTTCGTTCATCCCCTCTGTTCTTGCCATTAGGCCTGCTCCCATTTCCCAACACAACCCTGGGGGGCCGTTGTCTGTAACGTACATTAGACACTTTCACTTCCAAAGGGGACGACAGGACCATTAAATGAACAGCCAATGACAGACAAAGTGGCACCTCCCCATTAGCAGCGTTGCCTCCCAGAAACGGAGGAGACGGTTTAAACCAAGTTCCTATTGGCTCTACATGGCCAAGACATGCAGAGCATTATTATGCTTTGCCAATGGGCTCCGGTTTGAAACACACCTGTTGGTTTTCTGTGAACATGATGATTCGGGCTCATATTATTTAACTGAATTTCAATGTAGAAATGATAATTACAAATCAGAGCAAAAAGATGAGTCAGAGTTGTTACCCAGCATCTGTTAACAGAAAAAGGCTAAAAAAAACGCTTAGCATAAATACCAATGTGCTGCTGAGGTCACATAGAGTGAACAGTTTGAGAACAGTAGAGAACAAACAGCCTCATAAGGAGCAAGGAACGCAACATGAATTAAAGTGTGGAGGAGAATAAAGCAGGGCTAAATTATAAAACACTATCCTAAGCTTTAAGAATCGAGAAAAGAACAGAAATGGCACCAAAACAAACGCGTCAAGACATGGCAATCCACCTAAACCAGCAGGCTGAAAAAGGACAGCACTACTTAGAAAAAGCAGCCAAGACACCGAGGGTAACTGGAGCAGCTGCAGTAATCCACAGCTCAGGTGGGAAAAATATTGAAAACTGTTAAGCATATAGCTAACGCCAAAAGAAACCAAAAGGAAGTCTTATTTGTGTTTTACCACAAGCCATTCTGGCAGGCACATTATTGCATTTTTTTTCCTCATCTTCCCTCCAGCTCCCCAAGGGGCCCCTAGTTCTTCCAGGTGGCTCCCACTTTGATAAACACTGGTTTAGATGAAAGCATATTATTTTGATAGAATTGCCCAGTCAAAGTCTTCATCGAAATCCAATTAAGATTTGGTGGCAAGACTTGAAAAAGATGGTAGAGACATCCCATTAAAAAAAAAACAAAATCCTGGTTGCATAACATAGTAAGCCAGATCTTCTTATTCAAAATGTACACCACATTTTATTTCAAAACCATTGCGAAATCAAGACATATAGCAGCTTATGTAAAAGAAATGTGTAATGCGTTAAAAGGGTGAGAATACTTGTCAAGATATTCAGACCATGAGGTAGTTTTATGTGACTAATCTGTGATTATGAGGGATATAACAAAAACACCTTAACTTTAACTGCTGTCCACAGCTCAGTCTTATATCCATAGATCCAAATGTTAAACTAATAAATCCCCTGATATGCGAGTCTGATTTTATTTAGCCAACCTTTAGAGCAAACAGCAGTAAAGCAGGTTTTTCCATATAACAATGGCTTCACCATACAGATTGTACATTCAACCAAGATTATGATGCCCAGAAAACCCCAGTTTCTGTTCTTTAGCAAATCTGAATTAGTTTATGGTGAAATTTTGAAAAATGGTACAAATAATAATAATAATAATAATAATAAAATATACATTAGGTTTATGAGGGAGGGACTCATCAAGTCAATTTTCATTACCCTAAATTCACAAATAATCAAAATCGTACATTTTCACAGTAAGGTGATTTTGTCAGTTGACATCAAAATCAGGATAAATCAGGAAACCTTAACTGTGAATTTTATTCAGAAAGCAGGCAGATTTTAGATGCTATTTCAGACTTATTTTAAAGCTTTATACTGGGATACAACTGGGAGCAGGAGAAAAGCAAAAGTGCTAGCCTAAGGATTTATTTATTTTTCTTACAGGGGGGCATTTACAGATGAATGAACAAATGAATGAATGAAATTTACATGGTCTCCATGCCAGCAGCACATGGTATCGTTTGTGTTTGCTCCCTCAGCCATAATAAGAGCTTCTGTCTCGTATTGCTCATGGATGAAATTTTAATATAAGAGTTTGCTGGAGTGCTTCTAGAGAGTAAATAACAACAGGGGGACTTTGGCAGCAACTCATTCTTATGTGGCCAGATTTGTTCAGCAGCTTCAAATGGTCCTTATCCAGCTGGAATGTCACAGGGCACAATTCAGGAAAAAAACCCTGAAACATTTATGGTGCTTTTTTTCTACTTTGTTGTACAGTCAATGTAGCTCTTCTTGGAGCTCGTTTTCCTGCTCCATTTTTTCCTGTGGACAGCACACCCTGCGTATGGAGGATCTGCTGCTCATCATATCAGAATGAGATGTAGCACAAACAGATAATCTCCCTTAGTAAGTTTATGACAAAACAACATTTATTTAACATGTTTAGCTAAACAAAACAAAGTAATACTTATAAAGGAAAAACTTCCTCTGCTGCGCAGTCGTATTGACATATCATACCCATGTTTCACAGTAATTTTAATAAGATCTCACCGAAGGTTCTGGAGTAACCAGAGTTGTATTTGGCTATATGGAGCAAAATAATAGTGCACTGCTCCTCGCTTACCTGTTTCAGTCCACTGCCAGTCACTCCTACACTTTTCTATTATTTACAAGAAAGAAATTCAGCTGTTCCGACGGTCATGGGGTCTAAGGTAAAAGAGTCCTGTCAATTACAGTGCTCAGAGAACGCTTTTCTTAAAGTGCAGTTAGCATGCTAAAAGGCCAACGTCTGTAAAGCAGCCAACTTCAGCTTTGCTACATAAGCAGAAATCTCAGCTGCTGCAGCTGCTTTATGTAGTCCAAAATGTCACAAAGTGATAATACCTGCATAATAAGCACGTTGACCTAAAACTGCAATTAAATTCAGTGGGTATTTATTCTGTCTTCCTTCAGACTTGAATTCATTTGTAAAAATAAAAAGTCAGTTTTTATGCAGACACTGACTTAATATTTATCTTACCAATTCTGACTGGAGTGGTATTTATTATAATTTATTAGTGAAAGATGATATATCTAAACTCATTCTAACTGTAATAAACAGTATATAAAACCTAAAAAAAAATAAAAAAAAAGCTAAAACCCGCAAATACTTGAGACCGCTTCTATAACTAGTTCAAACACCAATTATAACATAATTTGCATTGCTTTTGTATCTCCGCTCTTGTTGGTACAGCCAATCAGCGCCAACTAAAATGAATGGATTGACTGCTTTGTAAATGCCAACCAAGTTAAGTAGCATGTGTCCTTTTTTAAGTTTAATTTTATTGTTTAAATTTTAAGAATGGTTTTGTACTAGTTTTTTTGTGTGGTTTGGTTTTGTCTTTTTATGTGACTATGGATGTGAAAAATGTTAATCAAAAATGAATTACGTACTTTTGGTTCTTTTTTTAGGATTTTGACTAGGTGGAAATTCCTCAAATAATTTGGGCTTACTGTGAATAGCTGAATCTGCTCTAGCATTAGCTTTGGCTAAATACAGTGTTGGTATAGTGATTTAGCATTAGTGGAACTAATGTTTATGATTAGTGCTTTAGGGTTAGTACACCTAAATTCTTAGCTAGCAGTGCCCACCACTGTTGGTGGGCACACCAACAGTGTGTTAATTTTTTTATTTACTGAGCAGGTGCTTATTCTAAAAAGTTTTAGCATTACTGGTTTAAAAGTTAATCCAAGTATGAACAGAAATATAGAGGTCATCAACAATTTTCAGAGATCGGGAAATGAGCAGTTGACCCAGTGATTTTAGTCATGCATCACTTTTTGCAAAGCTGTGTTCTTACCCTCAATCTGCGTCCATACACGGTGACTTGACCACGAGCCTGCTCCTTCCTCTGTCTCCACTCCACCAGGTTGAGGCCGTTGTCGATGGCCAGGGTGATGTTCCTCTTGCTGACGGTGGGGTTGACCGTCCCGGCCAGCAGGTGGGGCTCGGTATACAGGGAGACCTCCATACCATTGGCAAGAACAAGCCGCAATGAGCCGTCCAAACCAATAAAGTAGCTGTTCCGAACTTGTTCTGAAGATGTAGAGAAGATATTAGAAGTGTTACAAGGGAAGAAACAGTCTAGCTGATGTAAGAGGAGCATATCTAATATTTCTTTCTGTGAGGCACAAATATAATGACCTAAAATGGCCGCGCAGCAAAAAGGAAAGCCTTTAGCGGCAGTATTTAACCGAGCCACTGTGGTAACGTTGAGTCTGTGACAACAAAGATCAATAGCGTGAGGTTTCAAAGCACCAGTAAAGTAAAATTTTACAGCTGTTGCAGCAGCCTGGAGGATACTGAGAGATGAAAACTATCAAAGCAGCTAGCTTGCCTGTGGCCACAGAGACGGCAGGGCATGCACATTTGCACAGATTCACGGGGGATAAATCTGAACCTGCCTGTTTCTTTCCCTGGGTGACAGCCGCCTATGTTCCACTTCAAGACCAGTGAGTAATGCTACCTCTGAGCATCTCATAGACGTCCACCAAGAAAGGCATTGTTTTGCCTTTTCTAAAGATAATAAAAAGACCAGGCTATGTCCAGTTATATTTTCCTGAGCCTAATCAAAAAAATTGCACACTGGCATATTTTGGAGTAGTTGTAAAAATGGTTATGATAGTTTTCCTTGCTTTGGGCAGACAGTGATCACAGAATAGATGATCCGTAGCAATTGTTCACACCCCTCACCACTGCAACAAAGTAAATGTAACTGGTGATATTATTTTTAAGATAAAGAAAACTTTTGACTAGTAAACCATGACCACTCTTATTTTCCCCGTGGTTTAAGAGAAATTAAACAATGGAGTTGTTCATCTACAGTTTCACTTTCAATCAGTTTAACACATTGTTGAAATAATTATGAAAACAGAAAAAAAACGTTAAATTGTCACCGACATGGTGATGTTGTACAGAGATAGCAGTGTATTAATTAGAAGCAGAGTTTCTGGTGCTACTATAGTTATAAACAGATGTATAAGTCAGGATCACTCAACAGAAGCTTTTAGTTTGTTTGATCAATGGTGAAGTGAAGCTTTTCATCTTATGTTTCAGATGCTGATCATGACGAACAGGTTAAACAACAGCTAAAAATGACAGCTATTAATGGTCAATTAGTGTCAGGTCAGGTTAAACAGGATGTTTTATTGCCACGGTGCATTACAAAATCTCCACTCAGTTGTATTTTTCACCAATTTTCCTGGAGGGTCTAGTAAGGACCACCTACACTGTGTTTCCTGATTCATTTTTTATGACATAAAATCAATTTTTATTTTTTTTTCTTTTCTGGGAAATGGATGCTCACTAACACATGTTCTTAAAAATAGAACAGAAAAGAAATACGGCTTTGATTACGGGCGATGATTTAAAAGCAGTCGCACACCAGGCGTTGTACCGTTTATAAAGGTTTTCTGAGATTTGCACCCGAGTCGTCTGCCTTTGTCTGAGCATTGTAAAATGAGGGCAAATTTCATTTCCTCTGCAACAAAAGTGTGGACGAATTGCATCTGAAAAGGTCAAAACCTTATATCAAAAACAAAGTCATGCTGATTCTATTTATCCATTTCACTGCTATGTTGTTTTGAGGATTAAATCCCTTGTATTGTTTTAGTAAAAACTGTTGAAAGTCTGGCCTACCAAAGTACAGGTTGAGCCACAGGGTACTCCCACTGCAGCAAGTTCTCAAAGAGGGTCAATCCGTAAAGACAGCTATTTTTCCCCTAGCTCTTTTCTTGAAACTAGTTTGCCTTGAGGCTTCCTACATGGAGCTGCAGGCCTTCCTGAGTTAAAGCAGGAGTTAGACACCACTGTTACCACAGCTCCAAAACCCATGGAGCGCTTCAAAATTCGGTGAATATCCATCCATCCATCCATCCATTCATTATCTAAACCTGCTTATCCATGCAGGATCGCGGGGAGGCAGGCGCTTATCTCCAGCAGTTGATGGGCAAGAGGCAAGGTTAGACATACTGCCGGTCCATTGCAGGGTGTTCATTGCTTGTACAGTCAAAACTGCTGTAATTTAAGCATGAATATGCAATTTACTACAATCAGGCAATCCTTACAAGTAAGTAACCTGCTCAGTAAGGAGAAAAACTGAGGCCATCCCTGGGGCAAAGTCTCAACAGCACCAACTTCACTAAAGACATAACTTTTAGAGTTTAACTTCAAAGAGAATCTAGTGATGGCATGACCAAACAGACTCGACGAGGTGCTTAATTTATGAGGAAGAGGAACATGTCTCCTGTCAGAACAACTCTTCACCCTTTACTTTTTTAAGCAGAGTAGCACTTTAGTTTCTAACAATTTTCCATGTTAGAACCAAAAAACTTCAATGTATTCTATTGAGATGTGTTTAAACACAGATCTGGAAAGTGTAGCCTGAATTTACATTTAGTTAATTTTAACCTCCAACCACCAGATTTCTTCAATTAAAAAGTAAAAGTCCCCTAATTACTGGAGTCCATCTCCCTTTACTTTAATCTCAGTACAAATTCAGCTGTGCCGTTTGGTTTGTTAGAGAACATTAGTGAACAAACAGCAATATGAAGACCGAGAAGCACAACAAACACGTGGGGAAGAAAGTTGTGGAGAAATTTAAAGCAAGGTTAGGTTATAAAACAATATCCTAAGTGTTTAATCCAGTGGTTCCCAAACATTTTCTTCTGCGCCCCCCCAGTGGTTTCCAAACATTTTCTGCGCCCCCCCA